>NC_044904.1:46740489-47040489 GCF_001633185.2 Quercus lobata
TCTCCCACTCCAAGTACACTTCTGGATCATTTTTCCCTTGGAACGATGGTATCTTCATTTTTATGTTTCCTAGGTTTCTATCAGTCCCATCTAGCCATCTTGGATCTCTTCGGAAACCTCTACCACGCCTTTCTCCCCTTGGCACAAACTTGCCCTCATTGTTCAATGAAGCTTGATCATCTTCATCTTCAAACTCATCCTCATGGTAGTCATCAGAATCATCAACGCGTGCACGCCTTCCTTGCCTTCTAGCATTAGGGGCTCTTCGAGGATGCTCCTCACGCAAAGAAGCAATAACAGCGTCTTGCCTATCCATCCAATCCTGAATATCATTAAACACCATGTTCATGCGCTCAAACTGTTGTTGCATGGCCTGCAACATGAGCGATGACTCCTCCCCTCCTTCCCTATTTGGTGTTTCGCCCCTGGAAGACATATTTTGAAACTACAAATATATGTTAGAAATAATTCCTCATAACACTCTCTCACGTGTTTGCACTCAAATTATGTCACTCACACTCGTGTTTCACTCTTAAATTGGCTTTTTCCCGATATTAGTCTCACACTCTCTTGCCTTTTTCCACTCGTAGCTTCCTCTTTTCAGTTCTGCTTAAACTAATAAACTTGATCAAGAAATTCAACTTGTAGTAATTAAACTAATACCAATGGCAAGAAAATATGACAGAAATACTAAATCAAAGGAAGAGGAAAAAAGAAAATAATATTTTGATTTGAGAGAATTGAAACTACGAACAATATTTTTTTTCTGCTTTCTATTTCTTTTCTGAAGTCTTTTTTTTTTCACTTTTTTTTTTTTTGGGAGCTTGATGCACGATTTTGACCTAGTGCACATCACAAAATAAGAACAAAGAATAAAGAACACAAAAGGAACAAGATAGGATGATAACAGGAAACAAAAGATAAAAGGGATAGAAAACTAATTTTAGAACCTAGCTCTGATACCAAATAATGCGAACCTCAATAGACACGCTTTGAGACCCAACAAAAATATTGGAATACTTGCCCAAGAAAGCTAAAATTCAGATTTTGATAGAAAACCCTGACCCAACGTTTATAAGTGAAACGCGAACCAAAGGTATAAGTAACACCTTGACCCAATGATTATAATTGAATCACGAACCAAAGGTATAGAGTTTGAACGCCACAAGGAAGAATCCCTGATAAGTTCACAGTTCTTGAAGAACCAAAAGAAGAGCAAAGCCTCACCTTTTCTGATTTTTTATTCAATAATTCTCTATTACAATGAGTGCATGCTACTTATAAGGCATGACTGAAAAATAGAAAATATGAAAAACGTAGTAAATAATAAAACCCTAAATAAAAGTTGATTTGGTCTGAAATTAGCATATCCAAAATAGGAAAATAGCTAAAAAACGTTCTAAATAATAAAAGCCTAAAATTAAGGTAGATTTGGTCTAAAATAATAAGTTCCAGAATAGGAAAAATGGCTATTAACTAATATGGGGTTGGAAAGTCAATCAGCCATTAATCCACGCTATAAATCACGCCCAATCAAAGCAGATCAGCCCTCAATAGTTTGGATTAAATTTATTATACTTTCATCTTCCTTTGGGCCAAGCTTGGAATGTCCTGCATTAAAATCAGCCCAAATCTCTTGAATCAGCCCATTAAGTGCTTCTTTGATCTTCTTGGATCTTGCTTTAGTAATAGACCTAACTGGAACATGCAATGGATCCTTGAATGCTTTGTGATTCTCATCAGGTTAATTCGTTTTTGGCCTATCAACTGCTAAGTGAGAAAATAAGCCAAAAGTACATGTGCCTTAAGCACAAGATCCTATGGTATTTATTGGTGAATTGGTAAAGGCTTTAAACCTTTATTCCAATCTTGGAGTTGCTCAGCATTCTAATCTGAATAATAACTCCAATGCAAGAGTTGCATCTAAAAAGTTTTGGATACAAAAGACTCAATCTAATTAAGTCTTTCTAACATGGTCCTTGTGCTTCATCGTTCTATTCTTTATGACCATTCCTCTTTGTTTCTCTTTGTTTTGTTTTTGTTTTTTTTTTCTTTCTTTAGGATTTGCGTTGCATAACATTCATGCATCTCATATTAGGTTGCTTTTTTTATTCTTAAAAAAAAAAAAAAAAAGGAAAAAGGGAAGAAAAATGTGTTTTGCATTATTTTTCTTTGATTTGAAATCAAGGTTGGCCATCTTATCTTTACATAACATGTTTATGTACCTTGTTTAGCTTGGATGAGCTTATTTTATTACACTTTACTAGTATGAGTTTTGTAGTGCATGTTGTGTGGGAATTGTTTATAGTTTTTTGATGACTTGCATAATTGAGTGTAATTTATCACTCCTCAACTTTAAACTTTAGTCTAATTTTATTTATTTTTTTTGTTGATTTTAGACTTCATTATTGTTATTTAAATTTTATTTTAGATTTGAAGAAAATGAAGATTTACTCAAATAAAGAGACATGAAGCAGCTGAAAAAGGTTTTGAGCTGAACACTTGGGCTGAAAAAGGGCAATACGATGTGGCTAAAGGCAGAAAAGAAAGGCAAGAAGAAAAGAAACAAAAAGAAGGAGGCGTTGAAGTTGAACAGAGATTTTTGGGCTGAACTGAAAAAGTATTTTGGGTTGAAGAAAAATTAAAAACGTTTTGGGCTGAATGTAATATTTTTGGGCTGCAACAGAAAAGAATAAAGCAGAAAAAAGAAGAAGAAAGAGTGGCTGAACTGAAGCTAAAAAACGTTTGGGCTGAAAAACTGAAAAACGTTTGGGCTTTTTGGGCTGTGTTAGGCTGCAACAAGTAAAGGGCTGGACTTTAAAAACATAGGGCAAAAAAGAAAAATCAAGGAGGAACGCTGGAAAAAAAAGAGGACAGCTGCTGAAGCAAAAAGAGGTCAGCCGCTGAAGCAAGAAGAGAAAAAAAAGGTGCTGAAGCATAAAGAAAGAGAGGGCTGGAACAGAGAATTTTTCAGCATTTATTTTCTTTCCAATCTTCTTAGAAAAAATTATGGTGAACTCGTTTGTGTTGGATTTAATTTTTAGCATGAACTAAACTTTCTTTATTCTAGGAAAACGATGTAATCTAGTTTCGAACTATGCTTGCTTTTCTATGTTAATTTGAACAAATTCTCTTTATGTTTGTCTGATTTATTCTAAGCTTATTGCTTCTAATTAACTGGCCATTAATTAGATGATTTTAATCTTGTGATTTGCTGTTGAAAGAGGGGATTATAAGATAGATCTTGAATATTTCAGCATAGGTAAATATAGAGATCGAAAGACTTGTATGAACCTATGTAGTATTAAAATCATTGGTCTTAATGCCTTCTTGCTTTATTAAATTGCATACTCTTGTGTAAAATAATGAACAAGAATGTTTCCAATTGACTATCGAAAGAGGCTGTTGGATGAGTTTGGAGATTGCTAACAAACAGAGAAAATTAAATTAAATTAGCTAGATAAGTAAAGCATAGTGAGAGATTTGGTGAAATCGATTTCCTAGAAGTTTCTTTCTCATTAAGTTGATTTTCAAGCAACATCTTTTTTTTCCTCTGCGTATCTTTTATTTAAATTGATTTTATTTTGAATTCCAATTACTAAAACCTTAGTGACTTCTCTAGATAAAATCAAGATTAGAATAATTTTGGTATTTGTCAAAAGTAAGTTACCAATCCCTGAGGACGATACTCTTCTCATCATTTTACTATAAAACTACGATACTGTGCACTTGCAGTTTTGCACCGTACATTTTTGATCACATGATCATGATCTTGAAGTCACATTCTTTTGATTGTAAGGATTAACAAATTCTAAGAGAAAGACATAATTAACCATCTCACCACTGTTTACTAGCCAATCATGAACACCTTAGTGCATATCATAAGATTTTGTACTTGAGAAAGTGTAGCACATGCACAAAAAGAACATAAGGTGTAGCCTTGGCTTATAATAAAATTGAAATTGAAATAAAATTGGGGTGTATATTATCTTGGCTATCTAAATAAATTTCAAATCAAATAAAATTGGTATGTACATTATGAGGCAAATCAAGAAACTTACATGATTGCAAGCTTTTATTCTAGAAGATATGAGAGTTATATGATGTAACTCTCTAGGTGATAGTTACTTTCAAACTTATGTGATGAATTTCATAGAGATTATGATTGATTACCATTCATATATCACCTCACATGTATCTCAAGCCTTTGCTAGTTGCACACACTACACAAGTTACTCTTTGCTAAACTTTGTACATGTTACTGTGTGTGATCTTGTTGTGGCCATCCAAGATTAAAAATTCCTATATTCTAATGCAAAATGTGTTTAAAGTTTGAAATTTGAGGACAAGTTGATTGAAAATTTTGTTTCTGGAAGATCTAGGTTAAAATCAAGGGTTTTTGAAAAACTTTTCAACTCATACTCATGCATTTTATTCATAAAATATTGTGCTTTGAGGAGTTTCTGCATTAAAATGCTTTGTTTTTCAAATTTTTTTTTTCCAGATTTTCAATCGATCGAACCTATTGCTTGACTGATCAAAATTGCGATTAAAAATTTGGTTTGAATCTACCTAGCTCGATCGATGCTCGATTGATGCTAGATTGATCGAATGTAATTTTTGATCGATCGAACTTGTTTTTCGATCAATCGAAAATCGTTCAAAGAGTTTTTTTTTAAAACTTAAGTTTTTCACGTATTCTTCACTATTCAAAACTTTTCAAAAAGCACTTTCTCTCTTCGATTGGTCCAGATTCAATCCATTTTTTTTTTGTCATTTTCCCTCGAATTTTCTTCAAGGTTTTTGTCTTCTTGTGCTGGTAAGACCATTCTACCCTTTCTTTTTCATTTTATTCACTTATTTCATGCATTTTAAGGAGAATTTTCGGACTTAATGAAATTTGGGATTTTTGATGTTTTAGTTGCTTTCCTTCACAATTGATCATTGAGTTTTTGTTGTGGGATGATATAAACATGATCTTTATGGTTTAATTTGATCAATTTGTTGATTTGGGAAAAATTGAAATATCTAGGGCTTGAATCTACCCGATTTGGGGATTTTGTTAATTAAGCATATATTGATGAAATTGGCTTGTTTGATTGATAAATTTGGTCATTATGTTCTGTTATCTAACTTGTGTAATGATCAATTGATCAATTTTTTAGGTTTTTTGAAAGTGGGTTTTCAAAATTTGGTTTTTTGTTTTGATATAAACTCTATGTTCAAGCCAATTTTGTGTTTCTAAAGTGTAATTGGACTATTCTCACTGCATTAGAGCATGCATCATGTGTTAATACTGTTCATGCATCATATAGATTGTTATTTCCTATATTGTTTATGCTCTAACTATGTCTGATGCAGTCTGCCCTTGGGTTTTTCTTGTTTTTTTTCTTTTGTCTCTCATCTCTCTATCCTATTCCAACCTTAGCATCATGGTTAGGAAGACTAGAGCCCATAGGACATCCTCTTCATCTTTAGCTCCATCCTTTGATAGTGAGAAGTTTTTGAGTGAGAAAAATCAAGAGACTTATGAGAAGCTGAACCTTCTTAGATCTATGTGGATTGAGAGGAAAGTAGTTTTAGATGAACTTGACCCGGAGATTAGGAGAAACTTTGAGCATAGGGGCTGGTTGCCTTTGATGGATATTGACCATCCTCCTCCGGCTACCTTGATCAGAGAGTCCTACTTGAACCTCTCTGTCCACTCCAATGATTCCAACACTCAGTATGTGAAGAGTTGGATACGGGGTGAAGATTACACCATTACTCCTACAGTAGTGGCCTCTACTCTTGGGGTGCCTAAGGTCCAACATCCTGTCTACCTTTATGATGAGTCTCCTCCACTCGATGACATTATGTCATATCTATTGCACCTCCTCCTCCTCCTCCACCTTTTACTTTGGATGATTCGAGCATTCATCGTATGTTGGACACTGTCATGACCATTCAGGCGGCTCGTGGTTAGCTTTTGGTGGATGTGCTTACCAAGCTACAGGTGTTGCATGCAGAGTTGGTGAGTTTTAGACAGTCACCACCACCACCACCTCCTTTTGATGATCAGTGATTGCCCTTTGGCAATTCGTCACAAAAAGGGGGAGTACATATGGATGGAGATTTTGTTGATAAGAAGATATTTTTTGTTTTTTTTTTTGTTTTTGTTTTTGTTTTTGTTTTAGAGCTTGTAGATTGTATCTAGGTACTTCATTTTGTACTTATTTTTGGCTCATGATGTCTTTATTATTTAATTTCTTTATTTTTTTTATGAGTTGTATATGATAGGGGGAGACATTATATTCTTATTTCTGTTTCTTGTTTCACATTGTGCTACATTGATTATTGATTTATATTTATGAGGTTATTCATGATATATATATTTTATTTTATGTTATGTGAAATTAAGAATTTATTTTGTTTTACTTGTATTTTCCACATATGCGTTTATGTGTTTGTTAAGTGTTACAAGAATATACAGGTTGATTCAGTCGTACTGCTGTCTACACTTGCAACTGATAGATAGTAGTTATGTTGAATTTGTTTTTGTTGGGCAATATTATTGTAATGGGCTGTTTTTGTAAACTTTGAGCATTTTGTTTATTTTGTGTTTTGTCACGGATTTCCAAAGGGGGAGTTTGTTAGGTTCTAAGACTTTAGGTTTAAATTTATTAGAATTTCATTATGTAATGTTGGCAAACCATGATTAAAACGTTTAATCTTGTTTTAGAATTGCTCAAAGAATTTGTATGTAAAGTTGGAATCGAGTAATTGTAGAAAATTACTATTGACTTTCTGCAAGGCTCGATCGATCGAAAATTAGACTCAATCGATCGAAGCTCGCACAGAATGTTTTTTTTTTTTGCAGTTTTTCCAACTCAGTCCAAGCTTGTTTGACGTGTAGGGTTTTATGTTTTGCCTTGAGTATAAAAGGAAAAACCCTAGCCACGTTTTATTGTTGTTGTTTATGTTGTATGTATGAATCTCTTGTGAGATCTAGAGGTGTTTGCCTTCATACATACTTAGGGTTTCCAATCTTAAGATTGATGTTGAGAGCTTGGTGATCGTTTTAGTTGCTGCATAAAGAGCTTTAAAAAAAAAAAAAAAAAACAAGTGGAAGTACTTGTGGTTGCTGTGAATCCAAGAAAGAAGTAATTTGTGGACTCGAAGCTGTCATGTGGTCATGGTAGAAAGTTTCCTACTCGAGGTAGCAATAGGATGTTAGTGGTCAAAGTCATTATTGTGTAAATTTCAATTCTTTCATAGTGGATCTGTTTTACCTTGAGGATAGCTAGGTTAAATCCTCTCCAGTTTTTTTACCGGTTTAGTTTTCTTGGGTTATCGTATTGTAGTGTTATTTATTTTCCGCATTGCTTCAATAATATGATTTATCGGTTTTAACCTAGATCTGCATAATTTACCTAAGTTAATCACTTGGCTAAATAACTAGGTTAATCTGTTTATGTTTTAAGGGGTCTAAAAATGTACAAAGGGAATATTTTATATCTCCGTTAAGATATTATAAATTCCATCTTGAGAATATATGTTCCATCAACACTAAATGTAGCTGCCCAATATACTGAGGTTTTAATCGTGACTTTATATCTCACTCTTGATATATCAAAACAACCTGCACTTCATGATCAGGTCAATTATTTTCTCAGGATTAAGAGTTCATGTAAATAAAAGTTGTGAGATTTATTATTCATTTGACAATCGTTAGGAGAATAATAAATCTCACAGCGGTCTAGTTCAATATGTCCTACCTCTTAAAACATATCAACATATAAACTAGAAGTCTCCACTTCCATGATCAAGACAAATCATTTTAGTTGATATGTTATAAACTAGAAGTCTCCACTTCCATCTTTCACCAATCGAGGTTAAGGGACAAAAGAAACCAAGTGATGTTTATGCAAACAAGTATTGAAATAGTTTTTATCAAGGTTAAGAAATAAGACACATAGGAATTAAACTCATCATCCCCAG
The DNA here is from genome assembly GCF_001633185.2 of Quercus lobata. Classification (NCBI taxonomy): domain Eukaryota; kingdom Viridiplantae; phylum Streptophyta; class Magnoliopsida; order Fagales; family Fagaceae; genus Quercus; species Quercus lobata. The sequence goes on from NC_044904.1 coordinate 46,748,470, forward strand.
TGGAGACGCCACTATGGACACAACGGAGGAGTTGCCACCTAGTTTTCGCAATGGCCTAGGAACCATGAATATAGCGTCCTTTCGAGGAAGGAACATTGATCTTAATACTAGAAATATGGGTTCAAATTTTAGGTACATTCTTGGGAAGGTGTTAGGCACCCAAGACCACCCAACCCTAAGGTTGGCCTCCCATCATTGTGTCTTACATCTTAACCTCAATAAAATCATATTCAACACTTATGTCCTAAACTCACACACACACTAGCATACATCTAAGCATACAACATGGCATCATCATCCCAAAACACATACATATCCATCCATAAAGCATAAGAAACCAAACCACACATATATATAACCCCAGCATTCATCTAACATGTGAAAACCCTATCATGTCATATATAAGACAGCAACTTAATCATGGAAGCAAATACATCATTTATCAATTAAATACTAAATGCAACACAACAACACATGTACATGTTCGTTAAACAAAACGTAACAACACATATGCATGTGAATGTGAATGTATGACTTACCTACTCACCTTGTAGCAACTCAGCACCTATGGCATCATGCGTGGGCATGTGAATGAATGATCATGGCATTGAAACAAAGAAAATACAAAATAAACCCTAATTCTGACATGTGAGACAAAACAAGCAATTAAACATGTGAAACATAGACATTGAAAGCATATAAAGGCATGGGAAAAGAACCTAAACAAACAAACATGTGAAACCAAAAATGAAATAAAAAAAAATAAAAATTAGGATTTCTAAGCAGCGGCCTGCGAACGCAAGAACAAGCCTGCGTGCATAGGCAAGATTATGCGTGTGTAGGCTGCTACTCAAAAACCCTAAAAGCATAACCAAGCTTAAAATACAAAATCTAACACACTAACATGCATTTTAAACATATAAAAATGTAAACTTAGACTAGAAAAACATATCAAAACATGTTATAACAAGAAAACAAAAGAATGAGAAGCATAAAAAGGAAAGAATATGGAAAAAAGCAAAGTTTGAACTAATACCTCAAAGAAAGGCTCTTAAGCTTGATTTTGACCGTTCCCCTCAGTCAAGTCTACTCAGAATTCAGTAAGAAAGTGATTAACAACGTTAAACTAAAAGGATTGGGGCCAGAAAAGGCCCCAATCAAACAAAATTGACTTGAGGATATTTTGTGAAAAACTTCCTTTTGATTCACTATTTTCTAGTGAATGTTGTATTTTTCTCATGGGATTTCTGTGTGTTTTGAAAATATACCATGTAGGGCTTCATATAGTGGAAAAAATGGGGTTTTGAATGACTCCCAAACGATGTGGGATTCATTCCAAACTTTAACCATTATTGCAGAAAACTTGCATTTTTTATGTCATTAAAACCCTAGCTATATACGCGGGAGTGGGTCTGCGTATGCATGCTTTGGCCCAGGTACGTAGGCTGCTGCCCACGTACGTGGGCCAAGGGCCACTTTGGTCATTTTATTTCCAATACTTTCCCTCATTTAAAAATTTATATTTTCCATTTTAACACTCCTCAAGTCAATTTGATATTTGATTGGGCTCTAAACTGGCCCTAAGCCTTAGAGTTTGGGCATCATTAGGGAACGAGGGCTTGAGTCATAAGAGGTACAAAATACGGTGTCTACAGCAGTAAACTTGAAGGCTTGCCATGAGCGTCTTTTTTCTACCATGGCTACCCCTAATGGTTTCCAAGACTTACCGAAACTTACCGGCCTTGTGTGATTTCCGCTATGTACCTGACTATTTTATTTCTATAGTTGTGACTAGTTATTCTGTGGTTTTTTACAACATGTTTATTTTGCTTGGTACTTATAACTATTTCTACTAAGTCTAGTATGACTTATGTTTTTTGTTTGTAACTCATTGTTAATTCTACTACAATGGTTGACATATTTTGCAATACAGCGTATTTCTACTAATACTGTATTTGTCATGATGCCATTTTTCATTACTTTCTACTCTTCACATGACAATGTTTACATTACAAAATACTACATTGCTTACTTGTGACACAATATCCCTTACAAAGGCAGTCACTTGGAGGAAAGATAAAATTACATATTACTACTTAGGCATAATAATGTTTGAGTCACTTGCCATTGATAGGGTCCATCAAGTCATTCCCATTCATTTTGGCCAGGCAATAATATCCATTTGCATTGGCCTCTCTTATCACAAAGGATCCATCCCATTTTTGCTTAAACTTGGATGGACCCACCATTCCTCTCCTAACATGTTCTATCGTTCTTAACACTAGTTGTCCTTCCGCAAACACTCTCTCCTTCATAGCCTTCTTATATGCTTCCACCATCTTCTACCTGTACCTGCGGCTATACTTCTAGGCCTCTTCCCGCTTCTCGTCTAATCCTTCTAAGTCTTCACACCTTTCTACCAAGAACACATCATTTTCATTTCCTTTCTTTCGTGCTTGGAGAACCCTCAGGGATGGTATCATCAATTCTATGGGGCTAACAGCTTCTATCCCATGCACTAGTGAGAAATGGGACAATCCTATGGCAGACTTAGGCAAACTGCGATAAGCCCACACCGCATTTGCCATGTGTGAGACCTACCCATCCTCCACTATATTCTTGACTCATTTTGCTAATGATTTTGATAAGGGTTTTGTTCATTACTTCAACTTGCCCATTCTGCTATGGGTAGTATGGTGAAGACCGGTGGTGCTTCAATTGATAATGCTCTAGCTAGGGTTGTCCACGGGTCGAGTTTGGACCTAACCCGGACTCGACCCGCCGGTGTCGGGTGGAGGGCGAAGGAACCCGGACTTGATCCGCTGGAAAATCAGTCGAGTCGGTTTCAGGTGAGGGTGAGCGTCGGTTAGGCCGGTTGGGTCGCCGGAATGAAGAAAGCATCAAAATCTATAAAAAAAAAAAAAATAGTTGCCGGAATCTGGAAAATTCGACGGTTTTTGGAAAATTTCGCCGGTTTCTAGAAAAACTCGCTGGATCTTCTCGAATCTAAGCTTGATCTCGCTGGATCTCCTCGAACTAAGCTTGAGATCGCCGAATCTCCTCAAATCTAAGCTCGATCTTACCAAATACGGTCGAGATCTCGCCAGATCTCCTAGAATCTAAGCTTGATCTTGCCGGAGTTGGCCAGATTTGTAGATAACATCGGTCGAGTCGAGTGGCTCGGGTTTTGGAGAAGAAAACAACCACTCAACCCGCCGGCGTCGGGTTTTTGGAGTCAGGACCCGAGTCCAACCGCCCGAGCAGTCGGATCGGGTGGTTTTGGGTCGGGTCCAAGTGGGTGGGGTGGGTTGGGCGGGTGACGGGTTGATTTGGACAGCCCTAGATCTAGCATTCTTCTGACTTCTCTGTTCACAAAGGGCATGCCATTGTCACTTATAATCCTGTGTGGTATTCCAAATCTTGTGATTATATTTTCCTTGATGAAGTTTGCTAGGGCTCCTCCAGTAGCTTTGTGAAGTGAAATTGCTTCCACCCATTTGGTGAAATACTCCATGGGCACTGTGATCCAAAAATTTTTGTTTAAGGGAGGATTAACCAATCCTACCAAATCTAGCCCCAAGTGTGGAATGGCCACTGGGTACCATGCTTTGTAAGCTTTGGAGATGGGTGTGGATCAAATTTGCTTGCACCTGACACCCACAGCAGTTCTTCACAATTCTACTCCGTCATTCTTCATGCTTGGCTAGTAATGACCCATCTGCAAGATGTACCTAGATAGCTTCTTCCTTCCTTGGTGTTGCCCGCACTTGCCGGTGTCCACTTCCTTCAACATCTCCTTAGCTTCCTTTGGCCCTAGGCATCGTAGTGGGTCACCATCATACCCCTTTCTAAATAGGTTCCCTTCATGTAGGAAATAACAGGTTGCCAATCTCTTAAACTTGTTTCTACCTTCATGTTTTTGTGGTAGGGTGTCACTAGCCAAATATTCAATAAAAATGGTTTCTCCAATCTTCCTTAGCAAATACAGCATAACTGTCTTCCTAATCCATGGCAAGCTAACAGGCTTCCCATTGACTTTGGATTTGATTTTCTTCTTTGCTCATATCGGGCCAATAGAAGACCGCCCTCTATAGTCTGCAGTATAAACTGACTTCCCTATAGAATCCACAAGTTCTACTATGCACTTCTTCTAGTTTCTTCTGGGCTTCTTTGTGCCCAACACACCTTGCCAAAATTCCTCTAGGCGTTCTATGGTAGAGCTCTCCTTTCATAAGGGCATAATCTTTCACACTTTTCAACCCTTCAATGGTCCCTTCACCTAACAAAACTTCTTTCACGGGAGTCCTCCAGTCCTTCTCACACTCCACTTCTTTTGTAAACTTCTCCTTGAACGTTTCGATGATGGGCTGCCTTCTCTTCTTGATTTCTACAATAGTGCTACTTCCTTCAAAGGCTATCTATGATCCCAATGCAGTAAGCGCATCGGCATACCTATTCTCATTTCATTGGGCATGCTCTATTTCAAATCTACAAAACTTCTCCTCCATTCTCTGGACTAGTGTCTAGTAGGGGGCTAAGGATGGCTCCTTCAAGGAAAAACTTCTCTTTGCTTGATAGACCACCAAATTGGAATCACTTATGACCTTCAGGTGCTGGACTCCCATCTTTAAGGCCACCACCAATCCCATTAGGTATGCCTCATATTCTGGGGTATTCTTTGAGCATGGAAACTCCAACTTGAACAACAATGCCACGATTTCTCCTTCTCCATGATAAAGAACTACTCCTGCGCCTTCTGAGTTTGCCGTAAAAGAGCCGTCAAATCTCATGGTCCATTCTGCTATTGTCACTTCTGCTGTAGCCACTTCTCCCAATACTTCATCATCCAGCGGGAATTCCTCTTCTCTTGGGAATTGGGCTGGTACGTCTACTATGGCTTGGCTCTTCACCGCTTTAGGTGTTCATAACTTTAAATAATACTATGATAGCTGCAGTAGCCACTATGATATCCTACTGGACAAGATGGGCTACCGCAGAAGCGCTTTAATAGCATAAGACTTAGTCATAAGGTGCTCCTTGTAGGCCAGGAAGTAGTGGCGAAACCTTTGTGACATATAGAAAATTGCTAGACATACCCTTTCTGCCCTAAGATAAAGTATCTTAGCGTCTTTCAAGGCGTGGCTGATATAGTACACTGGCTATTCAATGCCTCCCCCTTCTTCTTGAGCTATTAATGGCCCAATAGCCAATGGGCTTGATGCCAAATATAACAATAATGGCTTTTTGCTGACTGGGGCTTGTACTATAGGAATGTTCATCATGATATGCTATAACGCTTTCTTCTGCTCGCTACCCCACACGAAACTGTGTCCCTTATTCAGAAATTTGATGAAGGATGAGGTGATCAATGCTAAGCCTAGTATAAATCTTATAATGTAAGAAACCTTGCCTAAGAAACTCTTTAATTCCTTAGTGGTGGATGGGGGCTTCATGGTCACTATTGCAACTACTTTTGTTAGGTCAACGTCTATTCCCCTACCGTGGACTAAGAATCCTAGGAACTTTCCTACAGAAACTCCAAATGCACACTTCAATGGGTTCGTCCTTAGCTTGTAGAGTTTGCATCACTCAAACACTTTTCTAAGGACTTTGATGTGATCCTCTCACTTTCTTGATTTCACCACTATGTCATCTACGTAGTCTTCCACTTAGCGATGCATCATGTCGTGGAAGATTACAGTCATAGTGCATTGGTAAGCTGCACTCGCATTCTTCAATCTGAAAGGCATCATTGTGTGATAGAAATTACCGATGGGTGTTCTAAAAGCAATCTTCTCCATGCCCCTGGGTGCCATTCGGATCTGGTTATAGCCACTAAATCCATCCATGAAAGAAAACATAGCATGCCCTATGACAAAATCTATCAACTGGTCCATGTTTGGCAAGGGGAACTCGTCCTTAGGGTAGGCTTGGTTGAAGTTTTTGAAATCCATACAGCATCTGATTTTTCCATTCTTCTTCTTGACTGGTACAATATTGGACAACCACTTCGGGTGTTGGATAGGCTTAATGAATCTTGTCGCAAACAATTCCTGCACCTCTTGTACTATATGTGCCTCAATATCAATGTTTTACTCTGGCTAGCTAAGCGACTGGCTTGGTCCCAAGCTCTATGTTAAGTGTGTGCACAACCAAATTTGAGTCAAGTCCAAGCATTTCACAGTATTCCCATACAAATACATCCCTGAACTCCCTTAGCAACCACATTAAGCTTGTCTTCTCTTCCTCGATTAGCTTCGAGCTAATCAAAATGGGCATAGGTTTCTACGGGTCATCACTTAAATTTATTTCCTCTAGCTTTTCTTCTACGGATACTTGTGCTTCCTTTTTCGTTGTTGTTTCTTTTTCTACTTCCAAGTCATCTTCTTCCTCCATGTTTTCTTGGGCCACATAGCATATCGAAGGCCTATGCTTGGGCCCTTTCCCAGGACCCTCCTATAGACCACAGATGGGTCATGTGCATCTTTATAATTTGTACACTATTCTACCGTCAGGCATTTTGATCTTGACGCAGCGTAGCAAACTGTTTGATTCTACGGTTGGTGCCTCCTTCCTTTTTCTCTTTTGCTCTAATAGTCCCCTCAAGTCTAGTTCTAGGCCATTTTCAATGTCCTCCCACCTAGGCATAAAGGTACCAGAGGGCTTGGCCACAGAGCTCTCCCCGAATGGTGCCCCATTCATCATAGAATATTGTTTCTACTAGGTGGGCCTTTGCTTGTTTGAAAAGGGATGGGTTTGTGGCTATCCAGATCATTCTACCATTAAGCCTTCCTTTCATACACTGGTGGTATGTCAAAGGGATAAGGTGATGCTTGTGTAGCCACGGTCATCCCAATACTATATGATATGAAACCTCTATCTTTACCACATGAAAGCAGGTTAGGAAGGCTATAGGACCTACCCTCAACCATAACTGTAAATACCCAACCATGTACTCACCTCTTCCTTCGAACCTCGTTACCTCTATGGGGAACCCCAAAATCTTACTTTCAAGTATTTCTGACACTTCTAAAGTGCTAAGTGGTATATGATTCACAAAGGCACTAGTATCCACCAATGCTCATTTGATAGGAATCTAGTTTATAGAGGCCGCCAGATAGAAGGGTGTCTCACCTCCATGTCCTCATCACTGAAGGTGATTTTGTTGGTGTCTTCAAGAAATGCCCTATTAGGCCGAGTTTCTGCGGCAAGGCATTCAGGCCCCACTCCTAAAGCAATATGTACTAATGCTTCTGTGGCTATTCTTCTTTCATTGGCTGTAAACTCGAGTTAGTCAAATAGGTTCTTGAACCGGGGACTTTTCTACAAGGTCATGATAGCGCTGGATGGCAATGAGGGCCTTTCCTCTTCATCATTTTCACCAAGGTTTGCACAAATGACTACCACTACCAGCCCTTTCCCTTTGTGGTTAGGGAGTGGGTTCCTCTGGACTTCTAGCTGAGAGAGTTCAAGGGCAACTTCTTTGATTCTTTGGTGGACTAGTCTACTGAATTTCTAGCATTGTAGTAGGATGCTGCATATAATAGTGCAAGCAGAAGAAATGAGGGTCTTTCCATTCTTTTACGTAGGCTATCTGGACACCTGGTTGGGTTTAAAGACCCTATTTTCGATCCTCCGATCTAGGAGCACATCCAACTCCTTTGGCGTGCAAGGTATCGAGGGGGGTCTCAAACTCTTTTCCACCAAGCTTCTTCCTCTTTTCCCCCGTAGAGACCACCATGGCTTGTGGGATTGACTTCCTCTCGGCTTCTCTGAGCTGGATTATGAGAGACTGCCAAAATCGGGGTGCCCTCAAAAAAGAGATTTGGGTGCTTTTAAGGGCACCTCTCTTTTTGGGTAAGTGGTGTGAAGTCACCACTTATTTTTTTATACAAAAAAAAAAAAGAAAAAACTAAATACAAAAATACATGATCAAAATACTTCATTGTCATTGATTGAATAATGATAAATACAATCTTGGTAAATTGAATCTTACAAAGCTTTGAAACCTAGTTACATTCTATGCAAAAGAATAAATAGCTTTTTGTCCTAGTTACAATATACCCAAAAATAAAAAGAAAGACAAAGCACAAATCTACCTATCCAAAAGAACTAAGTTCGAGGGCTAGGTTACGGAATGGGAAGGTGTTAGGCAACCATTCCGCCCAGACAGAGTCTAGTCTTCTAGACTCTAATGACCAATATACCCTTTTTGCATAATGTGAATGATATGTTGAACACACATGACAGACATTAACTGAAATTAATTCAAGTAAATCTTATCTTATGAATGTATCCTCTTCTTTTAGAAAAAATTCAGATCTATTTTTGTAAATAAAAAAAAAAATTAATTTGATTCATTAAAAATAAAAATAATCCAGATCAATTTTTGTGTAGATAAAAAAAATACTTTTGTAAAGAAAATCATATATGTTTTTATATAAAGAAAGAACAAGGTTTTTTGCTAAAAAATATCAATCTGTTTTGGTGCAAAGTTAAAAATTGTGATTTTTATTAAGAAAAATCATATCTGTTTTGTGAATAAGAAAATCTAGATTTGTAGAGAGAGAAAAAATCAGATCTGTTTTTTATGAATAAAATAAGAAAAATACTTTTTTTTAAGACTTCAACCTAATTTTTAATTTCTTCTTTTAAATTCCAAAATTTGCAATTTTTGTGTCAAAGAAAACTTTTCTAAAAGAATTAGATCTACATTTAACGAAATAAAGATCAATTTTGTGTTGTAAAAAATTAGATCTATATTTAATGAAAATATAGATCAATTTTTATGTGTTAATGAAAGTTCAAATAGTGTATAAAACAGCTTGAACATTTAGACCCCCAATTTACAAATTACCAATTCAAGCTTAATATCAAATAATTAATGTGCGGAAAATAAACATATGCTTAATACAGAATTGATAAATAATCTAAACCAAATAAAATCACCACCACAGCAGAAATTAAATGGAAAATATTAAGGGAAGAGAGATGCAAACACAAGGACAACACTCGATGTGTTATCGAAGAGGAAACCCAAGCCCTCGGCGTAAAACCTCTCCGCCGCCCTCCAAGTGGTAAACAATCCACTAAAGAATGTAGTTGGGATACATGAACAGCAGAAGACCCTCCAATCCTAATCTACCTAATGTACCTAAGCCCTCCAAGCTCCTACTCCAACGAGGTTACGCCAAACTTATTTCTTCTTTAGCTTGCCGGATTCCGCTACTTGACCATAGCATCTACCAATATGAAATTGGTCCCTTCTTAACTGCTTCCCAAATACCAAGTGGCCTCCTCACAGATATGTGTAAGGTGAGAAAAGGTTTTGGTAATGTACCTCTCAAGGATTTGACAATGGAGAGGAAGAGAGTAGAGGAATTTGAAGAGTCTCTATGTGAAGATTGTGGATGAATCAATCTTATTTTTCTCTAGGGTTTCTCTCTCAAAATTATCTCTAGAAGCTCTCTCAAAATCATGGGTATAAAGGTATATATATAGTAGGGTGAGAAGGAATGTGACAAGTTAGTTTTTCCCAAATAGGGTGTTCTGGCAACTTAACCTCATGACTGGGTTGAGTCGCAAGTTCAAGCCGCGAGCTAACGACCTGGCAAACCTGGGACTTTTGTCCTGTAATGCAATAGCTGGCGCGAATCTTTAGCTTTTGGCACGTGTGCAACTATCTGGCGGCTTGCAAGCCGCGAGCCACCCGCAAGATCCAGTCGCGAGCCCCTACTTCTTTGCACAATCTTAAGCATTTCTTCACACTCTCTCACACACTACCCTTACATGATTCCCACCTAAATACAGGGTTACTAATTACTAAAATACAAGCAAATTTGGCACAGAATAAAGCCAATAAGATGGTTGATACAATTCAACCTTACAATCTCCCCCTTTGGCTATTCCGTGACAAAACCCTAAAACAAACTCTAAACTTAATATGTGAGTTGGGAATAGTTGAACAAAACTCACTCACACCTAACTCTAGAATCTGATAAGTTCTTGAATCATATGAACAAGTAAAACCTGAAACACAACAACACAATTTGATCATTGTATGCAGAAAACTTGTAAGGCATATGAGGCAAGCACAGAGCAATCAAGCAAAATGGAATGAGAAATAAACCATGGCTTGACCAAACAGGCAATCACTATAAAATAGTGACCACAATGTTCATTCACACTTGGAATGAACATCCGGACATACAAGTTAATAAACTCAATGCAAATCACTTGCATGCCCAACACTCAACCAATGCATAATACTTAAAGTATATGCATCTAAGAACAAAATCCTACACGGGCACAAGAGTGAGAATACTTAAAGAAAATGCATAACATTTAGCTAGAAGTATTGGTAATAGAACATAAAGGTTGCATAGCATGGTACAGACCATAAAAGCCTACAAGTTCAAAGAAACAAATCCTAAAAGCTTACAAAAGTAACATGGGCACAAACCACAAAATACTGAATATAAACTTAAACAATATAAACTAAAAGTGCTTTAAGTTTCTCCCCTTCAAAATGATGAGAAGCTGTGATGCACTTAGAATATATATACTTGTAACCTGAAACACTTGCACAAAACACATTAGACCCTTAAGGTAAAGCAAGTAATAAAAGGATAAGTATAATGTAACAAGTAAATTGCGATCAAGTAAATATGATGTGAAACATGAGAGCAACTTGATCATACACCAAAATAGTCATATAGAAATGACTACAATGATCACATAGCAAAGCAATTGATCATCCGAACATGCATTCAATGAAGCATAATAGCATAGAGATATATGCATGTCCAAAACACAAACACGATACAATACAAGAAAACAAACATAAAGAGAAACAAACAAAACAAAGTTTTCTTATTAACTCAATGTCTTTTCCCCTTTGGTATATGCATCTCCCCTATGGAATATCTCTCCCCCTACAAATGTGCATAAGAAATTGAATTTCTCCCCTTAAGGATGTGCACAAGAGTCATATAGAAATGAAAAAACACTCTGGTATACTCTCTAGAGTATACCCTCCCACTTTTTGTCAGGAATAGACAAAGGGTCAAGGAGAAACGAGGGTATAAGATGAAGGTATGAATAATGATAATGATGCATGAGGGGTACGAGATGAATGAGAAAATGAAGCTCAAATCGAAGACAAAGTAAAATGCTACAAAGCCTAAGGTAAACATGACATGCTAGGATGAAGAAGCAAGGTAAAGACCAATGCATGACAAGGGTAGCAAAGGTGTGTGCAAGAGGCTAAGTGCAATGCATGACCAATGCATGGTAAATGCACATGTGGGGAAAGGTGTGTTAAATACACAACCAATGAACCAAACATGTTCCTAATGAGGAAACATGAGAAACCCCAAAGTTTGGTACTCATCGGAGTCCAAACAAGAGAGAAAATGCCTAAGAGGCATTTTATCAAACACCTAGCATGCACACTATGAACAACAACGTGAAACAATGGATGAACATCATGAAAACCACCCTTAATACATGTTCTTTTTGCCACAAGGGGCCAACAACCAAAGAAAATCATCAAAAGAAACCAATCCCATATAGAAATTTGATAAAAATTAAGTTTTCCCAACCCCTATGATGAAAATGCTAACCAAGAGTACAAAACTCACCAAAACATAATCCAAGGATCCAAATCAATGAAAAGAGTTTAAAATTACCTTAGAGATGTTAATGGAATGAAAAACCATTCAAATTGGTTGGGTTTTGATGTAAAAATATTGAAAGAGGGGTTTTAGAGAGGATGGGAGATGTTTAAAACAAGTTTCCCACGAAAAAACTCTTTAAAAAGCTGATTCTGGGCGTTTCGCGACTAGCGAGTCGCGAGTGAGTCGCGAAACCCTTCTGTGTGAACTCGCGGCTTGCAAGTCACCAAAACGAGTAACCAAAACTGGCAATTTGCTGGCAGCTCACGCAAGTAGCCAAAATGAGTAGCCAAAAATTCTAACACTTGTTTTTCAAAATAGAACATGTTTAAACAACGAAAAACAAAGTAAGCACTAAACATGAACGCAAAGAGTGATAAAAATCACTTCCAAAAACATATAAAATGATCAAAAATATTTTTAGATTAATCCATATATGATTGAGCACACACACATCACATTTAGACAAGTACAATCTAACAAATGAATAAAACATTCATTGAACATTAGGCATGTGTGTTGTGTGTGTGTATCAAATGTGGAATAGTCCTTAGACTAGAGTGAAGCTTCAATGATCAATTCAATCAAGTCATACACAACTAGTACTAAGTCAAGTGGTCTATCTCAATTATAGAAATGAACATATATGACCTCCCACAAGAAAATGATTACATATATTTGAAGCTTTTCATGGCTTATTTACACTTCATAACATTTGATCATTTTGAATCAATACATCTCATTTTAAGATTGATACCTGAAATTTTTGATATTTTAATTTGATGAACAAGCCTTTGGCTTTTGGGCATCATACATTTTCAATACAAGTCGCTTTCCCTTTTTCCTAGTCAAATACACTAATGCGACGGCTTTTGCAACTCATTATCTCTTTTCATTAAGTAAAAACAATAAAAAGTGTGGGAAGATATATAGGCACAAGTCTATGCAAGTATCAAAACCATCAAGACTATTGACCAATCATTTATGACAAGCTTGAAGATTGATTTACAACAATCACACATAAATTTCAAGATTTTTCCCACAAAGAAATAAATGCATAAAGAACAAGCTAAGCTCGTAATTGCATAAAGCCATTTGTACGAAGGTACAAGGCAAAACTCACATATGATATGTGCTCAAATATATACGATCAAAATTTTTGAATTTTTCACTTTTTATGTGGTTTTGGATTTTTACGCACATAAAACTAAAATAGAAAAATAACATCAGAACAAAAAGCAATGCATACAAATAAATGCAAAATGCACAAATGCATGAAGATATGACATTCAATGCATGAAGGGTCCTACAAAGATCGAAAGAATTAGATCAAGGACCAAAAGAGCAAAAACTCAACCATAGAAACGCTTCCTCATCCAAACGGAACGATTTTTTGGAATGAGTGTCTCAAGAGAAGTGAGACGAGGGTTGAAAGAATGAGAATCGGAGATGCACATAGTCAAGGAGTTAAGAACATTAAACATTTTCTTTAACACCATGTTCTTTTCACTCAAAACCAGTTTACTCTTTTTAGCACAACTTCTAAGAAGCTCAAGTTTCTCTTTTCTTTTGATTCTTTTAAGAGCATGAAACTTAGAGCAATGAGGTCTTAGATGACCAAAAGCACCACAATGGTGACAAATAATGTGTTTAGGTCTACTAGGCTTTTTGGGAAGAGATCTAGCAACATGGTTTTGTTCTCTCTTCAACTTATGACATTGAGGTCTTATATGACCAATCACACCACAATGGTGGCAAGTTAGAACAAACTTAGATCCATCCAAAGCCTTAGGTTGAGACCTAAACAGAGGCTTTGACTTAACAGTCTTTCTCTCCACCTTTTGATTTCTTTTATGTGGAGGAATGTACACCGATTTGTCCTTTGAGGTAGAACACACAATAAGCACAAAATCGGGTACCACAACATGATTGCAACAAATATTATCATCATTTTTTGCAATAGGTTTAGCAATCAAATACTTGGCATGCATCTTAAGAGATCTATTTTCATATTTTAGCTCATCAACAAGTTTGTTAGACAAAACACGTTTAGCATCCAAGTCCATATTCAAACATTCAAACTCTTTTAACTTTTCAAGAGAATTTTCAGCAAGTTTCTTATATTTTTCAACCACTTTGTTGGATTCATTGAGTTTAGCAATCAAATCATCCTTTTCACAAAATAACTTGCTCAAATCTTTATTAAACTTCTTAGCCTTTTTCTTCAAGAGTTCGATGTTAGGAATATCAACAACATCCAAAGATTCATGTAACATAGCATCACAATCATGAGAATTATCACTCATAGAGGCATTTTCACAAACACGTGGCATGTTACATTCATCACCAACCAAATCATACAAAGAGGCATACAAAGCACTATCCATGGAGACTAAATACAAGGGGTCAAGGATCACACTTAGGTATTTAAACCACAACAAGTGTACCCGCTCTAATACCAATTGAAAGTTCAAATAGTGTATAAAACACCTTGAACGTTTGACCCCCAATTTACGAATTACCAATTAAAGCTTAATATCAAACAATTAATGTGCGAAAAATGAATATAAGCTTAATACAGAATTGATAAACAATCTAAACCAAATAAAATCACCACCATAGCAAAAATTAAATGGAAAAGATTAAGGGAAGAGAGATCCAAACACAAGGACAACACTCGATGTGTTATCGAAAAGGAAACCGAAGCCCTCGGCGTAAAACCTCTCCCCCGCCCTCCAAGCGTTAAACAATCCACTAAAGAATGTAGTTGGGATACATGAACAGCAGAAGACACTCCAAGCCTAATCTACCCAATGTACCTAAGCCCTCCAAGCTCCTACTCCAACGAGATTACGCCGAACTTATTTCTTCTATAGCTCGCTGGACTCCGCTACTTGACCATAGCATCTACCAATATGAAATTGGTCCCTTCTTAACTGCTTTCCAAACACCAAATGGCCTCCTCACATATATGGGTAAGGTGAGAAAAGGTTTTAGTAATGTACCTCTCAAGGATTTGACAATGGAGAGGAAGAGAGTAGAGGAATTTGAAGAGTCTCTATGTGAAGATTTTGGATGAATCAATCTTGTTTGTCTCTAGGGTTTCTCTCTCAAAATTCTCTCTGGAAGCTCTCTTAAAATCGTGGGTATAAGGGTATATATATAGTAGGGTGAGAAGGAATGTGGAAAGTCAATTTTTCCCAAAGAGGGTGTTCTGGCAACTTGACCTCGCGACTGGGTTAAGTCGCGAGTTCAAGCCGCGAGCTAACGGCCTAGCCAGCCTGAGACTTTTTTCCTATAGTGCAACAGCTGGCACGACTCTTCAGCTTCTGACATGCTTGGCACGTGTGCAACTATCTGGCGGCTTGAAAGCCGCGAGCCACCCGCGAGATCTAGTCGCAAACCCTTGCTTCTTTGCACAATCTTGAGCATTTCTTCACACTTTCTCACACACTACCCTTACATGATTCCCACCTAAATACAGGGTTACTAATTGCTAAAATACAAGCAAATTTGGTACGGAATAAAACCAATAAGATAGTTGATAAAATTCAACCTTACAGTTAAAAAATCAGATCTGTATTTAATGAAAATACAAATCAGTTTATGGTTTAAAAAAATCAGATATATTTAATGAAAATACAGATCAGTTTTATGGTTTTAAAAAAATCATATATGTATTTAATGAAAATACATATCAGTTTTATCAGTATAACAATTTAGATCTAAAAAATTCAGATCTATTTTGTATAAAAAATCTTTGATAGTAGATTTTGAGATTCAAAAGAAAAAATCACAACAAACAATCATTTAAGAACACAATTAAAGAAAGAAAAACAATTTAAACAAAGCATGGCAATTATATCAAGAATCAGAAATAATAAAATATCCTAAACCTATTCATGCATCATCAATCAAAATTAATAAATAAGACTAGAAAAAGAAAAGAAATTAACTACCTCTTGCATGCATGCTCTTCTTAGTGAAAGGATATTTTAGGATTCAAAGAAATTTACTGAACTCTTTGAAGCCTAAAATATTTTTCTTACAAAAGAGAATTGAAAAGAAGAGAAGAGCCAAAAAGAGGGGAGTTAGAAAGTGTGAAAAAGTCCTCTAAATTTTGAGAGGCATCCACTATTTATAGAGCTAGGATGTTTGAAAAATTAGCTGAATGATCAGAATACGAACTGGGACGCATCCCTATCTCTAAAAAATCATAAAAGGTAAGGTATATCTCCATCAAGAAGCCCTCGGGCCGGGCCCCACATTATGCCAATTGGCACTTGAAAAGTGCTGAATGGCCCTCTTGGGTGCTTCACCCGTGCTTGAGTTTTGGTCCATTTTGGACTCCTGTTTTGAGGTTTTTTTAGCCGGGACTTGCAGTTAGACGCATTTTTGATCCATATTCTAAAAATTAAATTGCTTTTTTGATAGTTCAGGTATTTTTAGCAATGATTATATTGTAGATAAATACTCCAAAAAGTCTTGATCATCCCAATTTTGTTTTTATCTAATTATCCTCTTTATTCCCATGCATGCAAGCCTATTTTTGACACTAACTAACAACCAATTGCAAAATTATTTAATTAATTTTAATTTTCTAGCCAATCATAATTAATTTAAATTCACCATGCGTGGCCGGTTTCACCAAAACAAAATACATGTAGACCATGCAAACTTGATCATGCAATATCTTTCAATCCGACGGTCAGATTTGGAAATCCGGCATACCGTCGCGACCGTTAGAACCTCAAGATCATTTTTATGATATGAATTAAATGAATTAATGCATGTAATGCAATCATGAATTTTGGGTATGTAAGGTTGAATTTTATCAACCATCCTGTTGGCTTTATTCCGTGCCTAATTTGCTCGTATTTTAGCAATTAGTAACCCTGTATTTAGGTGGAAATCATGTAAGGGTAATGAGTAAGAGAGTGTGAAGAAATGTTCAAGATTGTGCAAGGATGCAGAGACTCGCGGGTGACTTGCGACTAGCAAGCCGCCAAAGTTGGCACACGTGTGGAGCATGCAGGGGTAGGGATGGCAATGGGGCGGGGCGGGGCCGAAGGATGAGATCTTTGCCCCCACCCCACATGGATTTTTCTTGCCCCATCCCCGCCCCGCCCCGCATGACAGGGAAAATTTCTTACCCCATCCCCGCCCCTTAAGGCCCCGCGAAGACCCGTGAAGCCCTGCCCTACACCATAAAAATTTATTTCTTATTAATTTTTCCTACAACTATTACCATTTTTTCAAATAAAATGACATGTTTCAATAATAAAAATATACTTGAAATTATAAATAAATTTATCCTATCAAATCAAACTAATTTTTAGCAAAAACTAAATAATATTATCTAAATGTTTAACAAGACAATATCACAACAAAAATCTCATAGTATGACACAATAAAATAATCCAAACTCCTAATACATAACAAAATAAAAATTGCCTAGTTCTTCAAAAAGAATCTCCACTTTCTTCCATCATTGTGACACCACTTTCTTCTTCATCATCATAATCATCCAGGATATTTTGGAATTTGTCTTCAATTCCATCTATGGTAGATGAAGAACCTAAAAAAAGGATAAAATAAATTCAATCAAACAATTGAAAAATATAATAAAGAATGCAGCAACATAAATCATTGCATAATTAAACTAGTAAATTTAATTACCATTAATTTCAACCTATAACCAATTTTGAGCACACATTAATGCCTCCACAGTCTTTTGATGAAGTTTACTGGGATGTGGACTTAACAGTCGACCACTTGTGCTAAATGATGACTCTGAGGCAACAGTTGACACTGGAATGGCAAGGATATCCCTTGCAATACGTTGCAAAGTAGGATACTTTGGCCCATTAGATTTCCACCATGCCAAAATATCAAAATCCACAATTCTTGGCATTAAATCATCCTCAAGGTAATGGTCCATCTCCAATTTAATATACCCACCGCTTTTTTTCTGACTAAGATATCTTTCAAAGTCCATAAGGGAGTCATCAACTTGTGGATCCTCTCCCACACAAGGGCCACGAGTACCTTCCCTACCCATTCTCCCAGAACTATAGTCACGAATCATTTCATAACAAATATCTCTAACCCTCTGAATTTCATTATCAGCTTCATCACCATAAATTATTGGAAAATAATATTCTAACAATTCAATCTTATATCTTGGGTCTAAAATGGTTGCCACAACCATAACACCATGAATCACATTCCAATAACAATCAAATTTTTCCAACATTTTAAATGCCATACTCCTAATCACATCAATTGCGCTTGTAAACCAAGAATTCAAAGCTATTTTTATTTCACACACCTTAGGAAAGAAAAGATTAGCTGTAGGGTATGAGGTACCTGAAAATAGCTCTGTAACCTTGTGAAACACTACCAATCTCTCACATATATTACTTGCCATCTCCCATTCTTCCTCCGTTGGAATGCACTTATAAGATGACTCACATATGTTCAATCGATAAAAGACATTTTGATACTTTATAGCAATAGAAAGCATGAGATAGATAGAGTTCCAACGAGTCTTACAATCAAGGGCTAGTTCTTTGGTACATTCAACATGTGCTTGTCGAGCTGTCTCTTCAAACTTTTGCCTTCTCTTTGTTGATGCAGTCCAAAATCCCACACTTTCTCAAACCTTTTCAATGCATGATCCAATTACATCCAAACCATCTTGAACAATCAAATTAAGAACATGTGCTGTACAACGCATATGTAACATTGATCCACGCATAATAAGTGCACCACGTTGAAGCTTATCTAAGATAATTTTTATAATTGCATCATTAGTACTGCAATTGTCCATAGTCACAATAGATAACTTCCTATCAATATTCCACTCCAACAAAGTGTCTAGAAGGACACTAGAAAGCACTTCTTTCGTATGTGGAGATGGCACATAAATAAACCTTAAATGAGAAATTTAAATAATTAGAACCAACAATGATATAAGTTCATAAAACATTTGAAAAGAATTTAATTGAAACATAAAAATGAATATATACTTTAAAAAAAGTACCTCATAACTCGGCTTTGTAATCTCCACAAACCATCAATGAAGTGTGCTGTTACAACCATAAACCCTCGCTTTTTGTTTTGTGAAGTCCACATATTAGTGGTAATAGAAATTCTACCCTGATTCTTATCAATTTCATGCTTTGATTTCTCCCTTTCTTTCTCATAGATGCTCAAAATGTCCTTCTTGATTGTGTTTCTAGAAACCATCCTGAACAATGGTTAAAGAGAAGTTAAATATTTTCTAAAACCATGTGGTCAACTATAGAGAGGGGATACTCATGCAAGATGATCATACGAGCAAATTCATTTCTTGATACATTTTGATCAAAATTATAAGCATTCACACCCGCCATTGAATCCACTTTATTTTGATCCCTTGCCAAAAAATTTTGATTCATATCCGTAATGTCTTGAAACTTTCTTCTTGGACATATTTTCACGTGGTCATGCAAATGTTTAGTGCCATAATTGGATCCCCTTACTAGCAATTTCTTACAACAATTGCACTCAGCCTTGTCTTTCTCATCAACTCTCTTTCTCTTAAAATGATTCCAAACAATTGATTTGTATCTCCCCTCTTCTTGAATTATTTCATTGCTAGGCTGGACTGCCTAGACATCGTTTGGCATATTCAACAGAGGTGATGATGGGGTTGTATTATCTTCATCTACTATCAAAGGAAATTGATTGCTGCCAGATGGATTGGAGCTACCAATGTTTTCATGTGAAGTCATTTTTTCCTGATGTTAATTTAGCAACTTAGTAATGGACAAACTATATTTCTCCAACAGAGATAATATAAAATAATGGGAACGAAAAAAAAAAAATTAAAACAAATCTCCTTGGCAACGTTGTTAAACAATTAAAATATATTTAGCAACGTCGTTAAACAATTAAATTAAAAATCATAGCACCCGTAGCGCATACACAAATGGGTATTCATATTTCATTGGCCTAAAAAACACTAAAACAAATCTCCTTTATACTAAGTAGTCAGTAGTATGCATTAGTTAATTCCTCCCATTTTGTGACTATTTCATAGAGAATGGGACAAAATCTCAAACCTGTACCCCTTTCAAAAAAAAAAAAAAAACCTGTACCTTATATTTTTTAATAAAAATACATAAGACAAAATTAAATTGTAAATAATATTTGTGTGGAGAACAAGAACGAACAGCTAAAGCTAGTAGCCTAGTACATGATTGATGCCATCATATTGGCAATCAAACCAATAGGGAAACATATCCCTGACCCTCATCATCTTGTTCTCCAAAAATTAAAAAACAAAAACCCAGCTTGTAAAATAGATATAGATTTTAACAAGCATAAAGAAGCAGTGTTGTTAAGCAGCCAAATGCCCACACAAAATTACAAAAACAATGACACAGACACATATTTAGAGCCACAGACCTGTAACTCATTAAAAAAAATTATATTATGTTCATGATGAAAAGTAAGTTGAGAAAGACCGTATGAATCATGAACGAAATCAGCAATTCAATAGTATATAAATTTGTTTCTAATAAAGACAAAAAAAAGGTTAAAATTGATACCTTATTTCCAACTTTGCTAGAGAGAAAAAAGAGGTAGAGCCACGTTAGGTAGAATAAAATAAGTTGATGATATTTTTGTTTAAATAGTAGGGTTTTAGGGTACAATAAAATTACAATTTAACCCTTATTAATGCAGGGCGGGGCGGGGATGGGGCGGGGTGGGTCTAAAAAGTGTAAACCCATCCCCACCCCGCCCCGTGATACGGGTCTAAAATCTTGCCCCATCCTCGCCCCACCACCTTTGCAGGGCGGGGAAAACCCATATGGGGCGAAGCGAGAAGGGGGGGTCAAGCGGGGCGGGGAAAAATTGTCATCCCTATGTAGGGGAGCTGAAGAGTCATGCCAGCTGTTGCATTACAGGACAAAAGTCCCAGGCTGGCTAGGCATTAGCTCGCAACTTGAACTCGCGACTCAACCCAGTCGTAAGGTCAAGTCGCTAGACCACCCTGTTTGGGAAAAACTAACTTTTCACATTCCTTCTCACCCTACTATATATAGACCCTTATACCCACGATATTGGGAGAGCTTCCAGAGAGAAACCCTAAAGAAAAACAAGATTGATTCATCCACAATCTTCACATAGAGACTCTTCAAATTCTTCAACTCTCTTCCTCTCCATTGTCAAATCCTTGAGAGGTATATTACCAAAACTTTTTTCTCACCATACCCATATCTGTGAGAAGGCCATTTGGTGTTTGGGAAGCAGTTAAGAAGGGACCAATTTCATATTGGTTGATGCTATGGTCAAGTAGCGGAATCCGGTAAGCTAAAGAAGAAATAGGTTCGGCGTAACCTCGTTGGAGTAGGAGCTTGAAGGGCTTAGGTACATTGGGTAGATTAGGCTTGGAGGGTCTTCTCCTGTTCATATATCCCAACTACATTCTTTAGTGGATTGTTTACCGCTTGGAGGGCGGCGGAGAGGTTTTACGCCGAGAGCTTCGGTTTCCTCTTCGATAACACATCGAGTGTTGTCCTTATGTTTGCATCTCTCTCCCCTTAATATTTTCCATTTAATTTCTGCTGTGGATGTGATTTTATTTGGTTTAGATTGTTTATCAATTCTGTATTAAGCTTATGTTCATATTCCGCACATTAATTGTTTGATAGCTTGAATTGGTAATTTGTAAATTGGGGGTCTAAACGTTCAAGGTGTTTTATACACTTATTGAACTTTCAATTGGTATCAGAGCAGGTACACTTGTTGTGGTTTAAATACCTAAGTGTGATCCTTGACCCCTTATGTTTATTTGCCATGGATAGTGCTTTGTATGCCTCTTTGTATGATTTGGTTGGTGATGAATATAACATGCCATGTGTTTGTGAAAATGCCTCTATGAGTAATAATTCTCATGAAAGTGATGCTATGTTACATGAATCTTTGGATGTTGTTGATATTCCTAACATCAAACTCTTGAAGAAAAAGACTAAGAAGTTTAATAAGGATTTGAGCAAGTTATTTTGTGAAAATTACGATTTGATTGCTAAGTTCAATGAAGCAAACAAATTGGTTGAAAAATATAAGAAATTTGCTGAAAATTCTCTTGAAAAGCTGCAAGAGTTTGAATGTATGAATATGGACTTGGATGGTAAACTTGTTTTGTCTAATAAACTTGTTGATGAGATAAAATGTGAAAATGAATCTCTTAAGATGCATGCCAAGTGTTTGATTCCCTATTGCTAAAAATGATGATAATATTTGTTGTAATCATGTTGTGGTACCTGATTTTGTGCCTATTGTGTGTTCTACCTCGAAGGACAAATCGGTGTACATTCCTCCACATAAAAGAAATCAAAAGGTGGAGAGAAAGGTTGTTAAGTCAAAGCCTCTGTTTAGGTCTCAACCTAAGGCTTTGGATGGATCTAAGTTTGTTCCAACTTGCTACCATTGTGGTGTGATTGGTCATATAAAACCTCAATGTCATAAGTTGAATCCCTTCCCAAAAAGCCTAGTAGACCTAAACACATTGTTTGTCACCATTATGGTGCTTTTGGTCATCTAAGACCCCATTGCTCTAAGTTTCATGCTATTAAAAGAATCAAAAAAGATAAACTTGAGCTTTTTGGAAGTTGTGCTAAAAATAGTAAACTGGATTTGAGTGAAAATAGCATATTGTTAAAGAAAGTGTTTAATGCTCTTAACTCCTTGACTATGTGCATCTCCGGTTCTCATTCTTCGAACCCTCATCTCACTTCTCATGAGACACTCATTCCAAACAATCATTCTGTTTGGATGAGGAAGGATTCCTATGGTTGAACTTTTGCTCGTTTGGTCCTTGATCATATTCTTTCGATCTTTGTAGGACCCTTTATGCATTAAATGTCATATCTTCATGCATTTTGTACATCTTGCATTTATTTGTAGGCATTTCTTTTGTTTTTGATCTTACTTTTATGTTTTAGTTTTGTGTGAGTAAAAAATCCAAAACCACATAAAAAGTGAAAAATTCAAAAAGTTTAATCGTATATGTTTGAGCACCTTTCACATGTGAGTTTCGCCTTGTACCTGTTGGAAAATCTGGTTTTGTATCTCATACAAAACACACAGCGGAAGCAAAAATCATGGATCTACTTTAATCGTGTAAGATAACATGTAACTATGAATTCTATAATAAAGAATAGAAAGCGTACCTTGGTGTAGTGAATTTCAAAACCATGACTTGAGAATACCTTTAATCTTCATCTCAATTCCACATGGTGCCCAAGATGTGTGGTCTCTCAATCAGTCTCTCGTACATAGACTCTCAAAGAAAAATCCTTCTTCTTCTCCTTGTAGAGAAAAAAAAAAAAAAAAAAAAAAAAAAAAAAAAAACTGATTTCCTTTTCTTCTCATCATAGTTTCTTTATTTAATAACTCTTATTAAATAATGACTGATTATCTAATTGGGTTAGCCTTTTTGGGCCTACCCAATTGGGTTTTAGTTTGTGGCCTAAGATGGGACCAAAGGGAACAAATAAGACTCTAGCTCCAATGGGCCTTGGGCTTTTCTGTTAACTCTTAACAAGTCCAAAGTTACCATTAATTATATTCAATACCACTATAAGAATATAATTGCACTCTAGGCCTTATTAATAAATTATATCCCAAGACTTTATTATACATGCAACCCCTTCATTAAAATATTCGTAGTAATACAAAGTCATGAATATAGACTGCCACTTTGAAGATTACTACATCTTCATCCTTGAGTATCCGGTTTAATCCTTTATGTTATTCATCATATATTTATGAAATCCAATTTCATAAATATATACTTTAGTAACTCTTTACTAAAGTGGTTGGGCCCAACACTCTGAATAACCAAACCCATTAAACTTATCTCAAGGGAATATTTTATATCTCCGTTAAGTGATTATGAATTCCATCTTGAGAATATATGTTCCATCAACACTAAATGCGGCTACCCAACATACTAAGGTTTTGATCATGCCTTATAGATCTCACTCCTAATATATCAAAGCAACCTACATCTCATGATCAGGTCCATTATTCTCTCAGGATTTAGAGTTGATGTAAATAGAAGTCGTGAGATTTGTTATTCATTTAACAGTCGTTAGGAGAACAATAAATCTCATAGCGGTCCTGTTCAATATGTCTTAACTCTTAAAACATATCAACATATCAACTAGAAGTCTCCACTTCCATGATCAAGACAAATCATCTTCGTTGATATGTTATAGTCTTTGCAGATGAAATGTCCAATTTCTTCACCGACTACGAATTAAAATTCTGAGTTTACAAAGAACTTATGATTTATATCATTCTGTGACTTTTCACATAAATCACATACTATGCATCTCATGGACTAAGATAATGTCTGATTAGTTCATAAATAGTCTCATATAATTAAACAACTTAATTATTTATAACATGCCAATAAATTGGATTTTAGGGCATAAACCCCAACAATCTCCCACTTGCCCTCAAAGACAATTTACCATATATCCGACACTTCCCTTTAGAGTAATTCATAATCACTCTAAGGCAAGGCTTGGAAACAAGTTTCAGCCAAATTTATTGCATAAATTACCTTTTCTACTACTACTACTTCACACGTACCTATATCTCTTTAATGAGATAATATTTACGCTTAATGTGTATCTTCACCACCTAGGATGAACACATATCTTGAAGTCCAACTTCATGAATCACAATCAAACTACAAGTCAATATTTGTACATCCAGTAACCGTAAAAATTTCACTTTTGTGGACAAGCATATAATCCCTCATTCTCTTAAGATATTTGAGTATATGCTTTACTCCCACTAAATTAAGTGATCTTTGATTCAATTGATATTTGCTTACCATGCCCACCGCAAAATAGATATTTAGCCTAGTATTTAGCATAGCATAAAGACTTCCTGCTGATATAATATTAGGAACCATCTTAATATGCTCTTTATATGTCTTAGGACTATAGTCCTATATAAAGGAACTTCAAACTTAAAAGGAAAGAATCCTTTCTTGAAGTAATACATGCTATACTTGGCTAGAATCTAATCTATTTAAGTAGTTTGAGATAAACCCAATATCCTAATTTCTGAATTTTAACAAAGTTTAATTCTTAGGATGCGACTAGACTTTCCCAAGTACTTTATATCAAACTGACTAGACAACCAAAACTCCTTTGATGACACCAACTCTACATCATTCTAAATTATTAGAATGTCATCAACATACATTAAGAAATTTATTGTTCTATATAACTTTTACACTCATAAGGCATTTTAATATTTGATCAAAAACAAACAATTTAATTTCTTGATCAAAAATGATATTTTATGATTTAGATGCTTGCTTTAGTCCATAAATGGAATTTAAGCAACTTGCATTCTAAACACTACTAGTTATTTGCTATGTACAAGTCTAGTTACATCATTTAGATGTCTTCCTCAAGATCGCTACTAAAAGAAGCTTTCTTGATATCCATTGCCATATTTCATCCAAATGAAATATAATGAATAAGAGAATCTAGATAGAGTCAAACTTAACTATTGGTGAAAAAAAATCTTTTCATGGTCGAACCATTTCTTTTTGAATAGATCTTTTCGCCATTAGTCTTGACTTTGAAGATTTGCACCTTCAAATCTATCAATCTAATTTTCTTGTAGGCCTATTTGAAAACAATAGGTTTAATGCCATTAAAGTTCTAGAATTTAAATAGAATCACATAACCTTGATCCAGTAATGCATATTCATATCATCTATTGCCTTTACGTAGGACCAAGGATCAAATTCATATCCTTGTGGAATAACTACAAAAGTTTATTCCAAAAGTATGAATTTGTTTAATAATCCTCCCACTACGATATTGTACCGGTGTAATAGTTATCTACAGAATAATGTCTTGTGGTGTATCTAATACAACCATCTCATTTCCAAATGTATTTTATAGTTGTACTACAACAAATACTAACATTTTTCTTCTAGAACAATCTACCTTTAAAAGAGCCCTATTCCTCCTTTATATATGCACTAAATTAAAGAAGTTATTGGAACTTCATTCCTTTACACAAAGCTTAGTATTACCAAACCAGAAACACTTTCCTTTAGTCATACTTTTCAATCATGGACAAAGCCCAACTGTTTGGTATTATAATTCTTCTTCTTACCACCTTACCTTTCGGTTTAGGCTAAGAATTTGAATTAAATCATATTGATCCTAGCTTTAGCTTTTAGGATGTCTTCCGTTGTGTAGAACTCACTCATCAATTCAGGTAACATAAAAAGAATTTAGTTTCAAAACAGTCTGAATTAATCAAATGGTTCTAACAAGGACTTGTGGATCATATCTATGAGATTAACATTTAATCTCTACATCCTAGAATTCCAATTCATTTTAAAATAAAACATTCTCTTTAAAAAGTAAAACATGTAAATTTCCATCTAGTAGACAATCATGGACAAAGCTTAGTATTACCAAACCAGAAACACTTTCCTTTAGTCATACTTTTCAATCATGGACAAAGCCCAACTGTTTGGTATTATAATTCTTCTTCTTACCACCTTTACCTTTCGGTTTAGGCTAAGAATTTGAATTAAATCATATTGATCCTAGCTTTAGCTTTTAGGATGTCTTCCGTTGTGTAGAACTCACTCATCAATTCAGGTAACATAAAAAGAATTTAGTTTCAAAACAGTCTGAATTGATCAAATGGTTCTAACAAGGACTTGTGGATCATATCTATGAGATTAACATTTAATCTCTACATCCTAGAATTCCAATTCATTTTAAAATAAAACATTTTCATAAAATGATTTAGAATTGGAACTCCTTAAGCCTTTCTTAGCACTCAATATGATTCATACCAAACATCTCATTTAGACTTAATATAAAGTCTAAGTCTAGCACTAACTCTTGCATCTCATGCTATAGTACAATTTAGATAGAAGCCAAAGTAACATATTAGCATTTCAATGGAAGCTATGATCACATCATAAGCTATCTTCCATAAATGCATCATGTATAGGAAATTATAACAATGCTGAATCAAAACATAAATATGTACTTCAGCTCCTTTAAGTACCTTGTCCAAAATTATTTCTTAGTGATTCAATAAAATAGTAGCTGGAGAACAAAATTTATGACAACTTTATTTTTGAGACTATGAACATAATAACCAAGACATTATCATTTTGCATCCATAACCATATAATATGGAACCCGAAAAACATACTATACTAGGTGCAACGACAACCTAATCCCGTAATTAATATTCCTCAGCATAGAGTGAATACCAATCACTATGATCAGACGAGAATTATTCTCATTATTAATGCTATCATGGTAACTCTTACCAAACAAAAATAATTTGCCGCTCTTCCTTTAGCCTCTAAGTAATAATAGCAAGAACTCAGCATAGAGGATACTATCAAACTTAGTCTAGTGTACACCATTGCCTAGACCCATGTGTAGCCACATAACTCTACCCTTGTAAGGTTCAATCTTGTAGTACCATGATGCAAAACACCCTTTGCATGGAATGCAAGGCTCAAGGCCAAGACGAGGTGCTTGCCCACACCACTATAAATCGGGAAGTTCAATCTTGTAGTACCATGAAATAAACACCCTCCGCATGGAATGCAAGGCTCAAGGCCAAGACGAGATGTATACCCCACACCACTATGAACCGACAATGGAGGCCGTGAGATCCAACCCTTGTATCTCTCTCCCACTAGAAATTTTAAAACAAGTGGATTGTCATGAAATCATTATGATCTAATCACAATTTTAACCCTACACATCAAATGTGTTTAATTGTTTAAATTCAATGTGATGCTACTAAGTCACGTCACAATAGCGTAACGAACATTTGCACAATCACAAAGAAGTTTAATCTTGTAATCCGTGAAGTAAATACCCTCCACATGGAATGCAAGACTCGAAGTCAAGACAAGGTATCTATTCACATTACAATAAACTTAACAAAAGGGTTATATCAACACTCCCACTCATTATTTGGGTTTTTTCTTAAATAATTGTGATCCCATCACAACTAACAACCTTGCACTTGGTGAAGACTCTAATCTTATTAGAATCACTAACTAAAATGGAAGTCCTAAACTATTTAGGATTCCTTAAATTCTAATGGATCAAAAATTAGTTATATAGAACTCTATCCTTAATTTACTAGATAAAGTATTCTAATCTAAGTAGAAACTATATAACTTTAATTAGAATTTTAATCTCATTAAAAACCTCTAATTAAAATAAATTAAGGACTTTTAATCATAAAACAAATTAGGACTAAGAGTTCTATTTAACTAACATCTTTGATATCATTAGGTTTTTTAGTTAGAACCATGTGTAATCTCATCACACATTGCCTTACACCTTATACATTTGAAAACATTTAGAAAAAATTCAAAATTCCCTTCAAATGCATTTTCGCGAGAATCTCGTGACTAAGCTCTTCCCTCGAAAATGGGTTAAGGCAAAATAATGAAAACACAAAATTCAGACAGAAACTTTCGCTACTGTCTCGCGAGTATCCCGTGACTAAGCGCTTCCCACGAAAACGAGTTAAGCAAAAAATTGAAAACAAATAAAATTCACACAGAAACTTTCGCTACTGTCTCGCGACTATTTCGCGAGTAAAGCTTAACCGTGAAAATTTTTGTGCTTCAGTGGCATTTTTCGAGAGTAGCCTCGCGAGCAGCTTACCCGCGAAAAACCCATGTTTTCAGTTTTTCAAGAGTAAAACTAAATTGTTTTCAGAATTTTCAAGTAACTGTTTTTACATCTTCATTGAACGTTTAGACCCCCAATTTACAAATTAACCAATTCAAGCTTTATGTCAAACAACTAGTGTGCGGAAAATGAACAAAAGCTATAATATAGAATTGGAAAACTATCTAAGCCAAATTAAAATCACAACCCACAGCAGATAATAAAAGGCAAAGATAAAAGGGAAGGGAGATGCAAACATAAGGACAACACGCGATGTGTTATCGAAGAGAAAACCAAAGCCCTCGGCGTAAAACCTCTCCGCCGCCCTCCAAGCCGTAAACAATCCACTAGAAAATGTAGTTGGGATATATGGACAGCAATAGACCCTCCAAGCCTAATCTACCAAGTGCACCTAAGTCCTCCAAGCTTCTTGCTCCAATGAGGTTGCGTCGAACCTTTTTCTTTTCTAACTTCCCGGATTCCACTACTTGACCATAGTATCAACCAATGTAGATTGGTTCCTTCCTAACTGCTTCCCAGAACACCAAACAGCCCTCTCACAGTAATGAATATGGTGAGAACAAGGTTTTGGTAAAAACGCCTCTCAAGGGTTTGACAATGGAGAGGAAGAGAGTTGAGGAATTTGAAGAGACTCTAATGTATAGATTGTAGATGAATCAATCTTGTTTTACTCTAGGGTTTCTCTCTCAAAATTCTCTCTGGAAGCTCTCTTTCATTTGTGGGTATAAGGGGTATTTATACTGAGGTGAGAAGAGAATGTGAAACGTCAAGTTTTTTTTTTTTCAAAACAGGGGTGGCTCGCGACTTGACTGAGTCGCGAGATCCAGTCGCGAGATAACCGTATGGCCAGTTGTCCTATTTTGTCCTGTAGTGCTCCAGCTAGCATGACTGTTCACCTTCTGGCATGCTTGGCACGTATGCTGCATCTAGTGGCTTGCAGCCGCGAGTCACCCGCGAGATCAAGCCGCGAGTCTCTGTTTTCTTGCACACTCTTGAGCATTCAATACTCTATCTCACTCACTACCCTTACAACAAACCCACCTAAATACAAGGTTACTAAATGCTGAAATACAAGCAAATTTGACACGAAATAAAGCCAATAAGATGGTTGATTAAATTTAACCTTACAATATACTTTAATGGAAACACTAATTATTGAATAAAAACAATAACTATGCCAAGTATATCCAACCGGTGCAAAACGAAGTACACGCACATGACAGTTATAACAGTTATATTCATATCTTTAAACCTTAAGCCATAGCCTCAACTATTGAAACTACCATTGCCTTTACGAATCATGTCAGACCCATAATTAAAACAAATATCAAGCCAATGGTTTCAGAATCAACAATCAATATATTAATCATGGCATCTGGTTTTAACGAACAGTGGTTCTAAAACAAAATTATGCAGAAACTTTTACTGCAGAAAACTAGAACACCAAGAAAACGTTTTTTCTTTAATTCTAAAACTCAACCACATGTTATACAAGCATGATATTGAAGACCACTCTGATACCATTTGTTGGAAAATCTGGTTTTGTATCTCATACAAAACACACAGCGAAAGCAACAATCACGGATCTACTTTAATCATGTAAGATAACATGTAACTATGAATTCTAGAATAAAGAATAGAAAGCGTACCTTGATGCAGTGAATTTCAAAACCATGACTTGAGAATACCTTTAATCTTCATCTCAATTACACATGGTGCCCAAGATGTGTGGTCTCTCAATCAGTCTCTTGTACATAGACTCTCAAAGAAAAATCCTTCTTCTCCTTGTGGAGAAAAAAAAAAACTGATTTCCTTTTCTTCTCATCATATGTACATAAAAAATACATTCATAGTTTCTTTATTTAATAACTCTTATTAAATAATGACTGATTATCTAATTGGGTTAGCCTTTTTAGGCCTACCCAATTGGGCTTTTGTTTGTGGCTTGAGATGGGACCAACGGGAACAAATAAGACTCTAGCTCCAATGGGTGTTGGGCTTTTCTGTCAACTCTTGACAAGTCCAAAGTTACCATTAATTATATTCAATACTACTATAAGAATATAATTGCACTCTAGGCCTTATTAATAAATTATATCCTAAGAGTTTATTATACATGCAACCCCTTCATTAAAATATTCGTAGTAATAAAAAGTCATGAATATAGACTGCCACTTTGAAAATTACTACATCTTCATCCTTGAGTACCCGGTTTAATCCTTTATGTTATTCATCATATATTTATGAAATCCAATTTCATAAATATATACTTTAGTAACTCTTTACTAAAGTAGTTGGGCCCAACATTCTGAATAACCAAACCCATTAAACTTATCTCAAGGGAATATTTTATATCTCCGTTAAGTGATTATGAATTCCATCTTGAGAATATATGTTCCATCAACACTAAATGCGGCTGCCCAACATACTAAGGTCTTGATCGTGTCTTATAGATCTCACTCCTGATATATCAAAGCAACCTACATCTCATGATCAGATCCATTATTCTCTCAGGATTTAGAGTTGATGTAAATAGAAGTCGTGAGATTTATTATTCATTTGACAGTCGTTAGGAGAATAATAAATCTCACAGCGGTCCTGTTCAATATGTCTTAACTCTTAAAACATATTAACATATCAACTAGAAGTCTCCACTTCCA
Source organism: Quercus lobata (assembly GCF_001633185.2). Taxonomy (NCBI): domain Eukaryota; kingdom Viridiplantae; phylum Streptophyta; class Magnoliopsida; order Fagales; family Fagaceae; genus Quercus; species Quercus lobata. The sequence goes on from NC_044904.1 coordinate 46,779,592, forward strand.
TGATCAAGATAGATCATCTTAGTTGATATGTTATAGTCTTCACAGATGAAATGCCCAATTTCATCACCGACTACAAACTAAAATTCTGAGTTTACAAAGAACTTGTAATTTATATCATTCTGTGACTTTTCACATAAATCACATACTATGCATCTCATGGACTAAGATAATGTCTCATTAGTTCATAAATAGTCTCATATAATTAAACAACTTAATTATTTATAACATGCCAATAAATTGGATTTTAGGGCGTAAACCCCAACAGTACCTTTGTACAAATGGCTTTGTACATCTACGAGCTTAACTTGTTCTTTTTGCACTTATATCTTTGTAGGAAAAATCTTGACATTTTTGTGTGATTGTTGTAAATCGATCTTCAAGCTTGTCATGAATGATTAGTCAATAGTCATGTTAGTTTTGATACATGCATAGACTTGTGTCTATATCTCTTCCCACTCTTTTATTTTTATTGCTTAAAGAGCTTAATAAATGTAAATCTCAAAATAAAAAGAGATAATGAGCTGTAAAAACCGTCGCACATACTAGTATTCGACTAGGAAAAAGGGAAAGCGACTTATATGAAAATGTATGATGCCCAAAAAGCCAAAGGCTTGTTCTTCAAATTGAAATATCAAAAATTTCAGGCATCGATCTCAAAATAAGATGTATTGATTCAAAATGATCAAATGTTATGAATTGTAAAGAAGCCAAATGAAAAGCTTCATTGTATGTAATCATTTTCTTATGGGAGGTCATACCTGTTCATTTCTATAATTGAGATAAACCACTTGACTTAATACTAGTTGTGTATGACTTGATTGAATTGATCATTGAAACTTCACCCTAGACTAAGGACTATTCCACATTTGATACGCACACACAACACACATGCCTAATGTTCAATGAATGCCTATTCATTTGTTCGATTGTACTTGTTTAAATGTGATGTGTTTGTGCTCAACTATATATGGATCAATCCAAAAAGATTTTTAATCATTTTATATGTTTTTGGAAGTGATTTTTATCACTCTTTGTGTTCATGTTTAGTGCTTACTTTGTTTTTCATTGTTTAAACATGTTCTGTGTTGAAAAACTGGTGTCAGAGTTTTTCGCAACTCAGCTGGCGACTCGCCAGTCGCGAAACCCCAGTCGCGAGTTCATCCAGAAGCTTTGGCGATTCACTCGCGACTCGCGAAAATTTTCGCAACTGAACCTAGCGACTTGCCTAGTCGCGAAACGCCTAGAATCAGCTTTTTATAGAGCTTTTTCGTGGAAAACTTGTTTTAAACCTCTCCCATCCTCTCTAAAACCCCTCCTTCAATATTTTTACATCAAAACTCAACCAATTTGAATTGTTTTTCATTTCATTAACATCTCTAAGGTAATTTTAAACTCTTTTCATTGATTTGGATCCTTGGATTATGTTTTGGTGAGTTTTGTGCTCTTAGTTGGGATTTTCATCATAAGGGTTGGGAAAAATTAATTTTTATCAAAATTTTGTATGGGATTGGTTTCTTTTGTTGATTTGCTTTGGATGATTAGCCCCTTGTGGCAAAAAGAACATGTATTAAGGGTGGATTTCATGATGTTCATGCACTGTTTCACATTGTTATTCATAATGTGCATGCTAGGTGTTTGATAAAATGCCTTTTAGGAATTTTCTCGCTTGTTTGGACTCCGATGAGTACCAAGCATTGGGGTTTCTCATGTTTCCTCATTAGGAACATGTTTGGTTCATTGGTTGTGTATTTAACACACCTTGCCCCACTTGTACATTTTCCATGCATTGGTCATGCATTGCACATAGCCACCTCTTGCACACACCTTTGCTACCCTTATCATGCAATGGTCTATACCTTGTTTCTTCATCCTAGCATGTCATATTTACCTTATGCTTTGTAGCACTTTGTTTTGTCTTAGGATTAAGCTTCATTTTCTCATTCATCTTGCACCCCTCAGGCATCATTAGCGTTCTTCGTTCCTTCATCTCTTGCCCTCTTTTCTCTTTAACCCTTTGTCTATTCCTGACAAAAAGGGGGAGAGTATACTCTAGAGTTCGCCAATTTAATGTAGGTGTCATTTGTGCTTTTGGGCTAAGGCCCATTCTACTGTGGGTCGGAGAGTTGGACCTGACCCACTATTTTAGCAGGACCTAGCTAAAGGGCCAGTTTGTGCACAAAAGCATCATCCAAAATAAAGACAACAAACATTAACAAATACATGTATATTAATCCACAAATGTCAGTATATGTTTCTAGATTTAAGAGCGAATATCTTATAAGAGAAAGGTTAGTCAAGAAAGCAATTAACATAACTAATACAGTAGAATGTAAAATGATGATTTTTTCTACAGGAAGTGAACTAAAGAAAGCCCAAACCCCAACTTGGACAACCTTGCTATTGTGCTAAGCCATCAAAGTTGTGCATTTTAGAGAATGGGTCTAAATATTCACTTGTTGTCCCGATGGGATTAAAAAGAGTGGGTTTGCTGCAAGAGAGAGGGAAAATGTGGCCTATTGATGCATGCCTTTTTTGCCGTGCTCACTCTTTTTGCTTTTACTTCACTCTTTCTCTTTTTTCTGTTATTTCTCTTTCAATTCTCTCTGTTTCTTGCCTTATTCATTACCTTGCTTCCATTTATGGCTACTATGGGTACAACGGGGAGTATGCCTCAGCTGAGTAGACCGTGGCAGAGCAAAATGGAGTTGCCACCTAGATTAGGTCTAGAAACCATAAATATAGTGCTCTTATAAAAGGACTGATCTTTACCAGATCACGTGTCCAGAGATTAGGTATAGGGATTGGAAGGTGTTAGGCACCCAACCCTACGCGACCAGTAGGTCAGCCTCCACTTGTTGTGTTCCAAATCCTAATCCCATCAAAGAATCCTCTAATATGTAATTCTAAACTCACACACACTAACATGCATCAAACATCCGAACATGGCATATGTCCCATACTCATCCATAGCATAAAACCATATTATTCATCTAGGCACATATATATCCAAGGCCAACAAGTATATCACAAGGCAGAAACATCAACAAGGCATTAATCATCGAGTATATTCAAACCTAGCCTCATGGTATTCATCAATCAAGGAGACCAATCATCATATTCAAAGATGCATGTTCATAATCATATGCATGACTTACCTCCACTTACCTTACTGCACCATAACATCTCAACACCTATACATCAATGCATATTCAAGTTCATATGCATATTCATGTGATTCATCAAAGACATAAACCATAATTATCAATTCAACAAACAAAGCATGTGAAACATGTTATTCTATTAACCCTAATGTGAAAACTAGACTTAACAAGACCTAAACATATGATTAAAACAAAACAAAACAAAACAAAACAAAACAAATAAATATCAACAACCCTAAATCTGCATTTCTGGGCATGAGGACGTGTATGTATACATAAGTACGTGCACACATACACACCCAGAAACACATTTTAAAAGCAAGCTGAAAGCTCAATTAGTGTGAAAAAACTAATGCTTGTTTAGACGCTCAATTTTAAATTATGACTTAATTACTTTTACTCTAACTTATATAAGTGCAGAATAAGAGTAAATGAAGTACAACAAACCGGAACACTACTCTAAGCCATAAGCAAGTACAATAAGCGATAAATGTAAAGCTTAAAGAGTAGGAAAGAAAGATGCAAACACAAGATAACACCAAGACGTGTTATCAAAGAGGAAACTAAAGTACTAGGCGAAAAACCTATCTACGGCCCTCCAAGCCGAAATCGATCCACTAGTGCATAAGTTGGAGTACACGAATATCACAAAGACCCTCCAAGCCTAATCTACCCAATGTACTTGAGCCCTCCATGCTCCTGCTACCAACGGACTTCTCAGAGTCTTATCTTCACTAGTTATCCGAATTTCACAATTTCGTTTGATTGCATCTGCCACCCAATGGCTTCTTCCAATACTTCCCACACACACCAAAACTTCACTCAACTCTCAAATCGGGTGAGATAAGTGTTTGGGCTGAGAACCACTCAAAGATATGAAAATGGAGAGGTAGGAGTAAAGGAAAAACCAAGAGAATTTGTGTAGATGATTGTGGGTATAACAATCTCTAACTCTCAAGTGTGTTGCTAGGGCTTTCTCTTTGGAAAGGACTCCTCACAATTTCGTGGGTAATGAGGGTATATATAGTGTGTGTAAAGAATTTAGGAAAGCACTCTTTATTTTTGCCAAACAGAGAGTTTCACAAGTACCTCGTGAGATGGCCTTTCTCGCGAAGTACTCGTAAAATGACAGGCTAGCATGACTCTTTAGCTTCTAGTCATGTGCTTCACATGTGGCCTTTTTGCGGGTCCTTTACTCGCAAGCTAATCGCGAAACTGCACTGATCTTTATTGCATGCTTTATTCTTCACCAATCTCTCACACTCATCCCTTACAATTAAACTCACATAAATACAGGGAAATGATTGATTGAATTACAACCAAATTTGGCACGAAATTAAAGCCAACAAAAGCTAGTTGAAAATCACAACTTTACAATCTCCCCTTTTGGCAATTCCGTGACAAAACTCCTAAACTAACTCTAGACTTAAAACATGAGTTTGGGAACAAAGGCAAAAACTCACTTACACCTAAATCTAAAAACTGTGAAGCACTTGAATTATATATACACCTGTATCTTGAAACACTTGCACATAACAAATAGCTTCATTAAATACTAGACAAGTAGAATACAAGGCATGTATAAAGAGCAAGTAAAATGCAATCAAGTAAAACAAAGATATAAGAACTTATAGCATAACTTGATCAAACATTATCAGTCATTAAGAAATTACCACAATGAACATTAAACGAGCAAATGATCATCTGAACACGCAAGAAATTAAGAGCAATGCAAAAATGCATGTCCAACAAGCACATGAATCTACTCCCCCTTTTTGACCAGAATGGTCAAAGACCCTAGAATGCATTAGAATCTAAGTCTGAGTGCTGAAAATTTTGGATCTGAGAAGATGGGGAGGTGATTTGCTCTTGGAGGTACGAAAAATGGCTCCTGGAGTAGGTGATGTGCTCATTCAATAAACCATGCATTTGTTCCACCCTGTTAAGAAGATGATCAAGGCAGTTGGGAGCTCTAGCTGGTGCCTAAGAAGATGACTATGGAATGTCCTCTAGTCCTAGTGTGAACCAATCAATCTCAACTTCGATGTTGCCACCTTCACCGGCTTCTCTCTCTTGACCTTACTCCTGGTCATAGTGTGAGTACTAAATAGATCTTCCTTTGACAGCACAGGAAGTCCACTAGTAAGTTTCACCATTGCCTTTGAGAATAACGACATGATGAGGCTCGAGCATGGAAGAATCATCCTAAACTTCATCTTCCGAATGCACTTGACAAGAAGGTGGTAGATGTGACCACATATATCAATCTCCTTGTGAGTGAAGAGATCATGAAGAAAAACGGTCCTTAGCTGTGACAATTTCATTAAATTCTTCATCGGATAGAGGTTGAAGGTCATATGTACGCCAATGCTCTCATCTGAGGAGAGAATTCTGTTATGTGCAAGGACTTCTTCTTGATCTTGCCTCCAAGGATTGGCACAAAAGACTCAATCTTATCTCTTTTCTCATCATAGTGCAAAGAGGAATCCGGAGTCATTGGACTTGTCTCAAGAATCTCTTGGATTGACTCCCTGGATATGGTGAACTCTTTCCCCTGAACCCAGCAGTTGAGATGATCTTCCACAAAAGCATTTGCGAAGAACTCCTTGATGATACAATCATATACATCCCCGGATGGATTAAGCAATTTGGTCCATGTCCTCTCCCAGAACACCTTCGGAATGAATGTGTTCTCCAAGGATACAAGGTCCACACCCCTTTCCACAATGATCACAACATCCTTGTAGTATTCGGTGTAGATGGTATTAGCATCTTCATCTTTGAATGAATCAGAGGAATGGCGAGGATGCTTTGATGCTTTCTTAGCAACTGTCTTACGAGGAGACATCTACAATTAAGACACATAAACCATACACAGAATGGTAACAAACTTGATTAGATGCAAGTTAGTTCACAAACTAGCAAAACAAAAACAAAAAAATGCTCTAAGATATGATCAAACGAGCATAACAAAGACACATAAACATGTTGTTTGTGCTATTAGGTCTAGAAAGACTTAACTAGCATGAATGAATGCAAAACATGTCGAGTGAGCAAGTATGTGCATCAAAGCAAGGTGCATGAATGCTATGAAATGCATGATCAAGCACAAAGGGTCAAAGTGTGTAAAACACACTCTCAATGATCAAAACATGTTAAATATTAGTAAACATGCTAAACCCCAAAATTTGGTACTCATCGGAGTCCAAACGGATGAAAAAATACCATAAGGACGTTTTATCAAACCCCTAGTGTGCGCACACTATACATATATGATGAAAAATGCATGAACATGAGAGAATCTTGCCTTAATGCATGTTATTTTGCAACAAGGGGCCAAAATTTTCATCAAAAAACACAAATGGGACACAACCCAGTCAAGAAAACTGAAAAACTATTTTGACAAAAATTAAGTTTTCCCAACCCTATTCAAAATAAACCCTAGAAATTTTAGGAATCTCACACTTAATCTAAGGATTTGAAAGATAAAAAGTGTTAAAACATACCTTACAGAAGTCTTAGATATGAAATCCAAGAAGATTTGGTTGAGTTTTGAGAGAAAATGGTGTTTTAGGTTGAGAGAGACACGAAGGAGGCAAAAACAAAATTTTGAAGGAAAAAAAAAAAACTGTCACTGTGAGCCCCTTAAAAACTGAATTTTCGCTCATTTCGTGAGTCACTAGACTTGCGAGCAACTCGCAAAAAGCCTAACTTCCACAAGGTAACTTTCACGGGTAAGCATATCTCACGAAGGACTCACGAGGGAGTCGCGAGACTCTCTGTGTAAATTTGTGAAGGAATTGAAAATTCACTTCCACATTTTCGTGACTTGGGTATGGGAACCCTTTCTCGTGAAGCACTTGCGAAAATGCTGACAAAGAAGTTTTTCAACACAAAAATGATTTGGCTTTTTGGAAAAAATTTCAAAACAAAAGTGACAAATAAAATCACTTCCAAAAACAAATAAAACACTCAAAAATATTTTTGGGTTTGATCATCAAGCAATTGAGCATACACACATCACATTTGAACATGTACAATTACACAAATGAAATATATATTCATTGAACATTAGACTTGTGTGTAATGTGTGGGTATCAAGTATAAATTAGTCCATAGTCTAGTATGAAACTTCAATGATCAATTCAATCAAGTCATACACAAATAGCACGAAGTCAAGTGACCTATCTCACTAGTAGAAATGAACATATATGACTCCTCACCAAAGTGTTTAAAATGATTAAAAGCTTTTCATTTGGCTTCCATTTGTAATACTTTTTTTATCAATACAACTCAATTTTTGAGCAACGATGCCATGAAATTTTTTATATTTATTTGAAGAATAAACCTTTGGTTTGGCATCATACTTTTTTAATACAATTTGCTCCACCTTTTCCTAGTCAAACTAGTTTTTGAAGCAAGGCTTTTTCAGCTCTTTCTCTTTTTAGAGATTGACATTTGAAGAGCTTTTTGAAATAAAAAATAAATTTGAGGAGATATATATATGATCAATTCTACGCATGTATCAAGATCAATCAAGACTATTGGCTAGACATTCATGACAAGTTTGAAGATCTATTTACAACAATCAAACATAAATTTCTAGATTTCACTCACACTTAATATGTGCATACATAACAAGCTAAACTCATAAATACACTACGCCATTAGTACAAAGGTACTAGGCCAAACTCAACGTGTGATATGACACAACACAAGCGATCAAACTTTTTGAATTTTTCACTTTTTATATGTTTTTGGACTTTTACACACACAAAACAAAAGCATTAAAGTAAGATCAACAAACAAAGCAACCAATAAAACAAAAGGCATTAAAAGAAACATGCTAGGAAGGAAGCATTAAAGTAAGAAGAGTGCATATGACATAACGCATGAAACTACGACCCTAAGACATTGGAAGTATTAATGCATGGACATAGTGGATAAATCATGCATGAGTACCCTTCTTCACCCACACCGGGTGCTTTGGGTGAGATCCTTAGACGGAGGAGTATGACCAACATAGCTCTCAAACCTCAAGGTGAAGCTAGCTAGGCATGATGAGATGTTCTTAAGATTTCCATAACATCTCTAATGAGTTGACCATCATTTTCTCCCTTAGCTTTCTTTCCTTTTGGCATTCTTCTTTCATTTCCTTGAGCATGCGTAGAATCAGCCCTTTTGAGAGAGTGAAACTTGAAACAATTTGGTCTTGTGTGCCCTCGAATGCCACAATGGTGACAAAAATGCTTCACTTGAGGTCCCCTTTGACTCTTGGGCAATGACTTCCCTTTTGCCTTTGATTTTGGCTCAATGTCCTTCTTCTCAACGATAGGGATCTCAATCTTGGGTTTTTCTACATCCTTCGCCAATACGAACTTTATCTCCCTTCTTGGTTCTACACTTGAACTTCCTTCACCAATGTAGTCCAGTCCAGTTTTGTCTACGAAAGGCTTTTAAGATGAAAGAACACTATAAAGCTTCTTGGTTGTGATGCGCTCCACTTTAACATTAGCTTGAATCACTTCAAGTTCAAGAAACTTGATCTTTGAGTAAGCATTCAGCAGGTCCTCTTTCAAGTCTTCAACTTCACACTTGGCATCCTTGTCTTCATCTTCTTGACTGCACTCTTAGCAACTTTAGCATACTTGCCACAATCCTCAAGCAATGCTTCATAAATATCTTGAAGTTTCTTATCACCTTCATTGAGGTACACTTCCTCATCATCCGAAGCTTCATCCTCTTCAACATCGGAGTGTACACAAAGTTCTTCAACCAATTCACTCAATTCATCTTTGGAATCAACCGAGGTAATTGACATAAACGCTGAATAGTTATCATCACCATCACATTCTTCTTCCAAATCTGAATTTAAGCTCTCCAAATCACTAAGGGTAGTTGTTAGCACCTTACCCTTTCTTCTCAAATGGTTTGGACACTCCTTCTTCAAATGCTCGTGTCCATTACATTCATAGCAAACAATCCCTTGGGGTGGTGATGACTCTTTTACATCCTTCTTCTTGAAGTCTCTTTTGTCATTCTTGGAGGATGAGAATTTTCCTTTGCCAAAAGACTTCCCATTGTTCTTCATCTTTAGAAATTTGCGGAAATTATTTGCAAGATAAGCCACCTCTTTCTCAACATCATCCTCATCCAAGAAATCACCAGTTCTCTCATTTATGGTTTTGAGAGCAAGTGATTTGCTATACTTGTGAGAAGGCAATCCAAGATCACAAGTTTGAAGAGAACCAATAAGCTCTTGGATCTTGATCTCATCCAAGTCTTTACTCTCCTCAATGGTGATGACTTTGGCTCGAAAGCTTTCAAGTAAGGATCTTAAGACTTTCCTTACAACTTTGGCATCCTCAATCTTTTCTCCAAGATTAAGCTTGGCAATGACAATCTCATTGAGTTTCCCATAGAATGAGTCAAACGACTCATCTTCACTTCCTCAAATCAAGTAGTGAGCATTTGCAATTTGGTGTCCTTGACCTTCTTGGTTCCTTGATAGGTAGTCTCGAGGATTGACCATGCCTCTTTAGCGGTTTTCACATGAGAGATCATGTGAAATTCATTAGTAGAAATACCATAGAAAATCGCATTAATTACGGCTTGTTTAGACCCCTAATTTTAAATTGAAAGCTCAATTAGTGTGAAAACATTAATGCTTGTTTAGACCCCTAATTTTAAATTACGGTTTAAATTGCTTTTACTCTAACTTATCTAAGTGCGGAACAATAGTAAATGAAGTGCAATAGACCAAAACACTACTCTAAGTCATATAAGCAAGTAAAATAAGAGATAAATGTAAAGCTTAAAGAGTAGCAAAGAGAGCAAACACAAATTAACACCAAGACGTGTTATCGAAGAGGAAACCAACGTACTTGAGAAAAACCTCTCCACGGCTCTCCAAGCTAAAATCGATCCACTAGTAAATAAGTTAGAATACAAGAATATCAAAAAGACCCTCTAAGCCCAATGTACTTGATCCTTCCAAGCTCCTGCGACCAATGAACTTCTCGGAGTCTTGTCTTCACTAATTATCCGAATCCCGCAATTTCCCCAGATTGCATCCGCCACTCAATGGCTTCTTCCAATGCTTCCCACATGCACCAAAACTTCACTCAACTCTCAAATCGGGTGAGGTAAATGTTTGGGCTAAGAATCTCTCAAAGATATGAAGATGGTGAGGTAGGAGTAGAGGAAAATCAAGATAATTTGTGTAGATGATTGTGGTTATGAAAATCTATAACTCTCAAATGTTTTGCTAGGATTTTCTCTTTGGATAAGACTTCTCACAATTTCGTGGGTAATGAGAGTATATATAGTGTGTGTAAAGATTTTAGGAAAGCACTCTTTATTTTTGCCAAATAGAGAGTTTCGTGGGTACCTCGCAAGATGGCCTTTCTTGCGAAGTACTCACAAAATGACAAGCTGGCATGACTCTTCAGCTTCTAGTCATGTGCTTCACACGTGGCCTTTTCGCGAGTCCTTTACTCACGAGCTAATCGTGAAACTACACTAATCTTCATTGCATGTTGGATTCTTCACCAATCTCTAACACTTATCCCTTACAATTAAACTCACATAAATACAAGGAAATGATTGACTGAATTATGACCAAATTAGGCATGAAATTAAAGCCAACAAAGGCTAGTTGGAAATCACAACTTTACACAAGCAACAAACAATAATCAAACAATACCTAGCATGCTTCTAATATATAACCAAACAACCTAAACTAACAACAAAGATATCAAAGATCAAAAAAATAAAAATAAACAAAACAAAATATATTCCTAAACATGCATTGGATTTAACAACAAATAAGGACAACACTTAACACATCAAAACATGTTCATCAATATTTCCAATCATTCAAATCTCCAATCAAAACATGATGAGACACAACAAAACAAAATTAAACAAAGCAAAACATATTTCTAAGCATGTAAAACAAATAAATCAAATTAAAAGCAACAAGAACACAAGAAAAATCCAAATAAAGGAAAAGCCATGAAGAGAGACTCACCTTACTTATGGAACACAACTTGATTGATATTTAATTGACCCCTCAGTGCCTACATAGCAAGATTCAATGAGATAATCGAGGGAATCAAAGTATTCAATGGTCCATTAGTAATCACAACTCAAAAATAAAAAGATGCTCTTGAAAAAGCTTTAGAAAGAATATTTGAAAAACGCTTCTTGGAATGAGATCAATAGTTTCTGCCTTAATGAATAATAGACAGGGGTTTTGAAGAACCAAAAATGTGCTTGGTGGCTGTGTGTATGCAGAAAATTGGAGTTAGAAAAGAGTTTAGGTGAAAAATCAAATCTCTCTTGCTAGGGTTTGATTTTGGAGGCATAAGGTTGTATTTATATGTTTAAACTAGGATTTCTAGGCTCATTTAGAGGGTTTTGGACTTTCCAAAGCATTTAGGGGCCGAGCCCTATCAAAGAGGGAGGCTTTGGGTTCTAAAAACTAAAGTTCTGAGGTTCTGGAATGGGCCCTGCGTACACAAGCTCGTGCATGCATACGCATGCATCCCTAGAAACCCTAATTCTGATAGCTCTAATGGCCCAACGTCAAATGGTCATAACTCACTCAATTTAAATCCAAATTAGGAAACATTTGTGTTCAAATTGAAGCCCAGGATGTCTACTTTCCAATGAAATAAATTTTACTCAAAATATCTTTATGGATCAAAAGTTATAATCAAAACAATGAGCAAAGGTCATTTTTCAGCATTATTTCCAAAGCAATTTGAGCATTTTTGAGTTGCGATTACTTCCAAACTATCAAAATAACTTCAATTACCTTTTGTAGACATGTCAAACTCATCATTAGGACCAGAGACTAAAGTTTATTAATCGGATACAAAATGAGATGTCTACAACTACTGTTCCCATTTATACTGGGTTAAGCCCATGAGATTTCTCTATTTTGCCCCTATTGTTCACCAACCATTTTTGTCTGCCGTGAACACCTCTTCAAAGTTGCCCACTAACCTATTGGCCACTTGGCCTCTACTACACCTAGGCATGCCCAGAGCTTTCTCTCTCTTGCACTACTCATTCTACAAAAAAATCCTTATTTGATTGCTTCCACCTGAAGCCTTTCCCTCTCATTCTGATGGGTGAAGCATTGGGTCTCTCTCTACCTACCTCTCTAACATGCATCAAGTGGTCTCAACCATTTACTACCTATGTTGGGCAAAGATGCCTTCTCAGTAGAGCACCTCCCAAAAGAGGCCTTGGTTGGATACTGAAAATAGGTCATTTCCTCCCCCCCCCCCCCCCCCCCGGCATCCCCCTCCACCATACCACACCCTTGATTGTGGGCCCACCTCCCTTGCATTGGCTGGGTACAGGTTGGTGGTGCTCCAGCCATAATGTGGTTGTCTTATTGCTTCCTACTTTTGTTTTCTTTCTTTCCCATGCCATTTCTGTCATTGATATCTGGCTCTGTCTCATTCTGCTCTTGCATCCTATCTACTCATGCTCGTCTTTTATGGAGAATGGCATAAGCTTATTGGGCTTGCCCCACTTTTGCCTCTTCTTGGGCTTATGGGCCTGCCTGCTATTATTTTCTATTGGGCCTTATTGTTTTCTCTTCTTTCTTTTGGGCTTTTACAGCCCTTTGTTTCTGTTGTTACTTACTAATCTCTTCTTGCATTTCTTTTTGCTGTTGGGATCTTTTTATCAAAAATGGATATCAACACTATTTTATATCAAAAAATTAAACATGATAAATTTTGATCGGAACCTGGTTTAAGTGGTGGGTTAACCCAGCACACCCAAAAAAAAAACATTCCAAACATCAAACCCAGATATATTTTGGGTGTTTGAAGACTTTGGGTGAGTATGTGGTTCATGCTCAATTGCTGTGCAATTGTTTCATGTTTGCAATTCTTTTATCAATTTTCAGTTATGCTACCTGGTTTGTGAATTGTAATTCCAAATTTTGAGAAGTGGATTGGATATGTATAATATAAACAAACAAAAAAATGAAGGATAGATTTCTGAAATAGAGTTGGGAGATTTTATTTTTCTTTTTGATCTATCAAGATTTATGACCCACTATGCTATTGCTAATTGTTAACTGTTTCTTAAATAAATAAATAAAAGTGATGGAGTATTTAGAAAGGAAAGAGAGGGGTTCGGAACTTTGGAGCCGTTGTGCCATGCCATGCCATGGACTGACAAGGGGAAGAATATTTTATTGTTATGATTCTCATTGTCGGTAATGTATATGCATTTCTCCTTGTGCTTTTAGCATTCCTTGACATACGCATAGTGTTTTATCGGAGCTATCTCTTTCGAGCCGAGCTATGTTGCAGCGCCAGATGGAGGTGGAACCTAGAGAAGTGAAGAATATGAAGATTGAGGCTCAAATCATGTTCTATCTCTCTAATATCAGGTTTGGCGTGTTTGGATTTGAATGTGTTGGACTAGTCCATCACTTAAAACGGGTTCAATTAAAAGTTTACTAATGTATAAGTTTTTAATACAAAATAATGTGCCACCTCATTTTTTCCGTTAAATACATAGGTAAACAAACTAACAAAAGTTTATGAAATGACTACTAGAGCTTAGTTTTAAAACTTTTTAGGAATTATTGCTCTTTTTAAACTTCAAGGACTAATAGTACTAGGTAGGTAAACTTTAAAGACCAACAATATAATTTCGCTTATTTTTAATGTGTTATAGGGAAGAATAGAAGATCTTATTATGTAAAGTGTAACATTAAATGCTATGTTAAAATGACCAAAATGGTCATATACTACTATTTAGAAAAATATGTATGGATCTACCAATGTTTGCTAAATATTTAGCAATCTACTATCTTAAGTTCTTTGAAAAAATAGCCTTCCAATTTGCCATGCTATATTTTATAAAACTTTCAAAAAAAATTTATAAAAAAAAAAAAAATTCATGGATCTCGAGTACCATGGAAAACTCTTTTTTTCAATTAGTGGTAAATCCCTACATATTTTAATAGATTGATTTTCAAAAACAGTATTATTTGGCCATTTTCGCCATATTAAAGTAGATAAAATAAGTTTTGGTGAGTTAAAATAGCATTTGATTTAGCACAACTAATGCTAATACTCTTAGGTGTTCCCAAACACAATGATGTAATGCTTCCTCTTCTTATATTCATGGTGGCACAGATTTTCTCCATTCAATTCCTTTTACTTTCGAAATTCTTTGTACTTATTTCACAGAATACGCTAGAATCATAACCTTGATGGGGAGCTGCTTATCATTTCAAAACACAGCCAAAAACAAAAATTAATTCAACTGAGAGCACAAATGTCACACGGTATCAGGGAAAGGAAAATGTCCCATATGCTATTCACAAAATGGAGAGAATAAAATGCCAAGTTCGGTTCAAATAAATACAATTCCAATCATTCATAAAGACTCATGGTTACTATAAAGTTTATTGTTGCCAGAACTCAAATCCGACACCAGCTGAATGCAGCAAGAATAATTGCGCCCCCCATCTTTATAATATAAATGTTACAGACATCGAACAAGATATATATGTCGAACCCTAGTACAAAATCTGTGGAAATCAGACACAAACCCTATCCACTGAAAGTTAAAACTATGGAGAACTCTTAAAGCCCAAATAAATTGAAAAAGATAGGTAAAAAAATTATCAATCCAGAGCCTGATTGAGAAATATTTAGCATTTTTGTAAATACAAGACACCAAAAATGAACACACTATCTTGAAGCCTAGAAAGCTGCACCCACTGTACACCATCCATGTCCAAACCCACAAATTGCTTCTTTTTCTAAAATCAAATGCTGTCCGGACACAATCAATCCATTTGAAGTTTCGAAGAGGTGCAAATTAGCTCCAAGCTTCAAAGAATTAGGTCAACATAATGCTTTGCCCGAGAAAATGGGGCCGCACTTCATCTGTGGTTAACCATGACTTCAATTAAATATCAGACAGTGCACAGATGACTAACAGTATTGAGGCAGACACACCACTATGAAGAGGCACATATTGCAAACAAGTGCCAGCAGAGAAAAAACATCTGCTGTGAGAAACATATTACACTTGATACTTTGACAGCTTATCCTTCACTGGGGGCTCCAAAGCAGACATACATTGGTCCCATGCTCCATTTCTAAGCATCTGAAAAATTATATATTCATATGAGTAAATCAATATTATAGTCTTATCTATGCCCCCCATTTGTAACCACAGAAAATCTTTAAAAAAAATAATAAATGTATATATACTTTTGAGTCCCTAAAATTTGTCAAGTTCTATTTCAATATCTGAAATTTGAAAAGTTCTTTATTAGTCCTTAACAGATAGTAAACGTACCAGTTAATCTTCTGTAATCTTGCCATTATAACAAAATGCTACATGGCTTTGTCAAATTTTGCCACGTAAGCAAGAATTATAACGGCAAGACAACAGAACGACTAACAAGGTACATTAATTTTAGGGTCCAAACCTTTTTTGCCTAATAAAAACTTCATCCCTGCCTTGCTTAGTTAGTTAACACTACACAGTTTTTTTTCTTTAAAAAAAAGTAATTAGTGACAATCAAACAAGAATTTAACCTACAAACAAAACAAAAAAATAAAAATCTAAAACTAAACAAAAATCTAACAATGTCAAGGGATATATACACAAAACACCCAAAAATAGAACAATTAGGCACTCCAAGTTATTCAGCCAAGCCTATTGAAGAACCAATTGTTATAATACATCAATTTGAAGCTGGAGGCATATAGATAAATCAAATATTTCAATAAGGATGCTGCCAACAAAAGCAATGCGCTAACCTGTTTATAACCGCGCAACACCTCGCAAATATCATTATGTAGATCTTCACTCCTTATTTCCTATAGATGTACAAAATGTGACACCATTGAGTTTTTTTTTTTTTTTTTTTTTTATTAAGTGACACCATTTGGTTTTTTGTTAAAAATACAAAACATCAAAATATATCTTAAAAGGAAGGCCATCCTTACATGCCAACTTGCAATAGCTTTGCACATGAAAACAAGTGAGCTTAATGCCCCTGATGGATTTGCTTTAACCTGACAACATTTAAGGAAACCCATGCAACATTTTAATTACTGATACTTTCTAACTATAAATTCATTAAGAAATTATTGGCATACCATGGCACATAGACCTCGGAAAGCATCCTCCTTTTCAATATCGTCGCGTATCCTGCACAAATTAATTGACCATCAGAAGATGAAGGTACCCCATAGTCGCACTTTCGGGTCATTGTTCTGAGAGCAAAGTAGATAAGTTTGCACAAGCATCAGTCTTGTCTAAGGCTGTTCAACAATCCTAAAAACCAGATGAAACCAACTGACCCAACCAGCCTGATATTAACACAGTTGATTATTAAAAAAAAGGGGGGGCAGTTGATTTTAGGTTTCTGGAGTAAATCATTCAGGTTTTTGTTGGTTTCAGGTTTGAGTTTAAAATTTAGGTTTTCAATTGGTTGTTGAACTTTATGAAAATCCACCCAAGTAACCCAAACCAACTGAAAAAAATTATAAACGAGCCCTTTTTTTCCCCACATGGCTTCGTCTCATTAGTCCAAAGAACTCCCGGAATCCCTCCTCCACCCCCTTTTTCTCTTAACTTCTCCACATCTCAGACTCTCTCTCCAACCCTTGACCATTGATCCAGTTTTGGTAAAAGTGCAAGGCAAGCACTCCCCTTAGAGCCTAGACACAAAGTGCAAGTGCGAGTCCAATTGAAGAGTGAAGCGCACATTTTTAAAAAATATAATGTGATTATTTGAAAATAATTATTAATGAGCAACACAACAATCAAGTGATCAAATAATCATTTAAGCTGAAATATAACATTTTATATCATTCTCTTAATCACTTATTCAATTGATAAGTAATTATCAATATGAGTCTAAGACTCTAAGTACACATTTCATTATATATTCAACAGCAACCACTAAAGTAACTAAACAATTATCACAAATAAATTAAATCATACTTTCTTCTTTCATGTATGAACTTGAAGTTTCAGGAAATAGCAGTTTTGGTAGCAAGAAGAAAATTCAAAGGGACATGTGTAAAGGTGGAGGTGATGGGCTTTAGTGTATAGTAGTTTATATACCAAATCAATGGTTTATTTCAATAGTGTTAAAGATCAGATGGCTACAATTCATATTTGGTTCATTTAAAATATATATATATATATATATACATCCCATAAAATAGAACATTGAGCTGATCGAAAAACTCCAAAAGGCGCACTTCTTCAAATACGCTTCGCTTTAGCACTTTGCACTAAGCACACTTTTACCAACACTGCTTTGATTGCCTCACTTCCTCTAAATACTTAAGCAACTATGTGCTTCAATACAAAGTACCCAGGAGAAAATGGGTTCAAAAGTGAATCTGTCGTTATATCGATGAGGATCATGAGGTGCAGACAGCCAACATGGCCAGGTTACTTCCCCAAATGTTCTGACTGTTGTGAGTTTTGCATTCTTTAAATTTTTGAACCTGGGTTCTTGAAGTATTATTGATTTTTGGTTAAGTGATCTGATTGGTTTGGGTTTAGGTTTTTCTCAAGTTGGTTCGACATCCAAAATGGGCCAACTATCAAGCCCACCCCGATAACCCAACTGGACACAACAGTAAAAAATTGAGGTGCATTCGGTTTCATCTGATGGATCAATTAGCATCAGGTGGGAACTTTCCCAACATGAAAGCTTTTATTTAGATGGTGAGTTGATACTAAACCCGACCAAACCCAACCCATAAGCACTCCTAGTCGTGTCACAGGGTTTTGGTATGAATAAATAAGGCTGAAAGCTGGATTGGATTAACCAAATCTGACTTTTGAAAGATCATTGTCTTTCATAGAGTCTTCTTTCATTGTAAAAGCAGTTCACATAGTTCGTAGAATATGACATAACCCCTTCATTAGTACTTTCTCAACAAGCTAACTCTCCCAAATGTAACACTTACTGCTTATTCACTTGGTCAAGGAGAAGGTTATCTGTTACTGATATTTGGAGGCCTAAAGTAAGAGTTGTGTGTGATTTAAAAATGGCTAATTCACATTCCTTGGGGTCAATTCTGAAAGAGAGAAAAAAATTTTGAGTAAAACAATTTCATTGAAATGAGAAAATTACTCTGGCACACAGTAAAGTGTATTAGAGAAACTCCTAGAGAATTACAATCTAAAATTTAAAAGATTAAC
Organism: Quercus lobata; assembly: GCF_001633185.2. NCBI lineage: Eukaryota > Viridiplantae > Streptophyta > Magnoliopsida > Fagales > Fagaceae > Quercus > Quercus lobata. The sequence goes on from NC_044904.1 coordinate 46,797,984, forward strand.
AAATTCTAAAAGAAAAGAAGAAATAATTAGGGTAAATAATTTAATATTCTCATCCAATCATGTAAAGTTAAGCAAAATCACCATGAGCTCTACACTCGTTCATTATTCTTTTCTGTCCAAATAATCCACATCATAATTTTACTCCTTGTAGCCATACCAAAGTAATCAATTTGGAATGGCTGGAAAATTCCAAACTAGTTAGTTGACTGGAATGAATTACCCCAACCCCCACCCTGCTTTCCATCTCGGCCTAAATTTTGGTCCATTCCCACCCGTTTTAGTCCATTCCAATAAATTTCAACCGGTATGATGATTACAGCCAGTACATGAACAAAACATTAACATGATTTTTCATAATTTTTTCTTGATTTTGATATTTGAAAGTTGGTGCTATTAGGCTACGTTATTGATTCATCCTATATTATTGGGATCCGTGTTATCTAATGAGATATTATAAACTTTATTGTTACGTAATGATGATGTCTATTATTTGGTTTGAATTGATAGTTTGATATGGTATAAAACTGACAAAAATCTAGGTATATTTATTTTGAATTAAATACATATATATATAATAAAAATAAAAATAAAAATAAAAAATAAAAATTAGCAATAACCCAAAAATGGTATGTCGGAATATACTAGTACCAAAATATTCCATTCCAATAGACAAAATGGAATGGTCATTGGAATGAAATTAACAAATTTGAGCTATACTAGTTCTTTTTCCAACAAACGAAAAGTTCTAACACCATCTTAGGCATCACCTGATTAATCCAAAACAAAAAAAAAAAAAAAAAGACAAATGCCCAATGCTCTCTTGCTACCAAACTACGAAGCAAAAGATTATCTACTATTTCCCCACTTTCCTTGGACAGGCAACAACTACAATAGTCCCTTAAGGAGATTCTCAACTATCAAAGCCTTCCCCAGTGTAGCTGTCCAAACAAAAAGTACTACCTTATGCAGAACTTTTGTCATCCATGAACTTTGCCATGGGAACCCAAGCTCCCAATTACCTCTCAAACTTCAAGAGGTGATCCAAACGAAAATGCCAGTGGAGAGACACAGTAGCCCTCAAAGCTGAGAAGGTGTGGGAGGACTTGAAAAGATATTTGGGTTTGCAATTTCATACTAAGGACTTGGGTTCTCTTTGTTATTTTCTAGGTATTGAAGTTGCTCGTTCCTCTCAAGGTTTTTTTTTTTTTTTTTGGGTCTCAACGGAAGTATGTTCATGATCTTTTGTCTGAAACTGGTCACTTGGGTGCTCATCCTGCTGATACTCCTATGGATTCTACTGTTAAACATGATGGCAAAGTGAACTATTTAGTGATGTTGGTCGATACCGCTGCTTGGTTGGGAAGTTAATTTTTCTTACTCTTAACTCGTGGACATTACTTATGCGGTCGGTGTGGTTAGTTGGTATATGCATGCTCCTCGACAACCTCACTTTAATGCTGTTTGTCATATCGTATGTTATCTGAAGAGGGCACCTGGATGAGGACTTTTGTACAAGCCCTCTCCTTCTGTGTCTATGACAGGTTTTAGTGATGCTGACTAGGCTGGTAGTCGTTCTGATTGGCAGTCCACATCTGGCTATTGCACTTTTGTTGGTGACAATCTTGTTACTCGGCACAGCAAAAAGCAGAATGTTGTTGCTCATTCTAGTGCTGAAGCCGAGTATAGGGCTATGGCTCATACTGCTTCTGAGATGTTATGGGTTCAATTTCTTCTTCGTGACTTGGGTGTTGGTGTTCCTACTCCTATGCAGATGCATTGTAACAATCAGGCTGCTATTTATATTGCTAGCAATCTTGTGTTCCATGAACGTAGCAAACACATTGAGGTCGATTGTCACTTCATTCAGGATTTATTGATGAAGAAACAGATTGTCACCACCCTTTTTTGTTCAGATGATTGGTTGGGTGGTATTTTCACCAAGCCTTTAGCTCATGCCTCCTTTCAACAACTATCTTTCAAGCTGGGCATGTTTAATTTGTATGCTCCAGCTTGAGGGGGAGTGTTAAGAGTTATTTTCTGGTTACTTGTTCTATTAGCAGATTAATAAGGGACTATCAAAAAAAAAATAGCATATTAATAAGGGTATTTGTGTAATTATGCTATAAACCCTAATATAAATATATTCTAAGGTGAAGGCTGACAGATGTTACCTAAACCTTATTTTCTTCACTGTTGCTCTCTCCCTTTTCCCCTTCTTAATTCTCTAACCTAATAAGCCAAAACCTTATTTTCTTCACTATTGCAGAGCCCTTTATTTTCCCCTTCTTCTTAACTCTCTAACCTAAATTTCTATAGTTTACAATTTAACTGGATCAAACATCAAATTTAACAATACATGATAACCTCCAACATATAAAGGGAAAGAATGATTTTTCTCTGGAAAACAAATCAATAAAAAGGAATTACACAGTGGTAATCTCTAATACTTAATTTTTACACACTGCTTTTAACCTATTGTTATCAACAGTCCTTCGACCAAATGCTCCCAAATTTCTGTGGCAGCTTCCCTCACTCCCATTCATGTGTATCAACCCTGATTTGTCAGCCAAGGGCTTGTTTGATTCAGATTACAAGATTGGCACATTTAGGGCTAGTTAGTTACAAGTTAGTTACTAGTTAATGGACTAATCTTAGTTAGAGTTCAAGCACATCTAAAACACTGATCACACATTAATTCTTGGGAGCACATGCTAAATTAGTAAGCCAATAAGATTTAACCATGTGCGGCCAATTGGAACAGGGCAAGTGATGTATAAATAGATGCTTGGAACTCATTTGGATCATTAAAAGAAGAATAGTCATTTTGATCCTTAGTCTTGTTTTCTCTCTTGTTCTCTTGGAATAGAGATTCCCTCGAAGTAATCACATATTGGAGAACTCTCTCAAAGAAGTCACAATCCTTTCCATCACTCATCATATTTATGCAATACACTCTTTATTAACCAACTTCATACTTGCAATCCAAAATCCTAGTTGCAAATTTCTTCCAGAAACCTCATCAATTATCCTCACTCCAATATTCCAATGCTATACCAAAAATTCCCGAGGCCCTAAACACTAACTCTAGTCTTCAATCTACCAAATCTCACATCAAACAACAATCTCATCTCATTTCCAATCTATAACCAAACCATTGAGGCTTCCCAATCCTAAAACCTAGCCTCCAAATCTCTAGAACCCTCTTGAATTCCCTCAAGGAACCAAAATCCCAAGTGTGTTCCTAACATCAAAGGGGTTTGGCCACAGATAGAGAAGAAAGGCAAGGCAAAAGAGTAAGGGGAAAAGGAGGGTGGAAGCAAGCCCCCAAAAGATTTAAGACTTGGTTTTGATTTACATTTGTTTCAACATAAAATAGTTTCCTAGAGAAAATACGCTCTGGTAAAGGAAAAAAAAAAAATAATAAATCTTATTGTTTGGTTGATAGTTGAGAACCTGAAAATAATTTTCTACACTTTGGTTGCACTGAAAATCTATATATTTAAACCAACACTCACAAAAAGACAGTAAGCAGCGGTGGTGGGATTTTTATCTTTCTTTTTTCTTTTATCTTTTTTTCCTTTTTCAAGGGGAGGTGGTGGTGGCAGCAATGCGAAGAGATGTAACGGTGGCAATGCTGCGGGGGGAGTGCGGGGGGGAGGGGAGATGATGGCGGCAACAAGTGAGTGGAGGGTTGGAGGTGATGGTCATGGCAATGCAGGAGGGAGATGGTGGCAATGCAGGAGTGGAGAGAGGTGGTGGCGGCAATCAGGTGCGCAAGGGGGAGGGGGTAATTGCAGGGAAGTAAGGGGGGAAGGGGCTGTGTCAACATGTAACGGAGGAGGGGAGGAAAGTGGTGGCAGCAGCACGAAAGAATGGAGTGGGATGAGGGAGGTGCGGAGAGGGCACAAGATTGGTCTAGAAAAATGGTTTACCCTTTTAAAAGGAATAAACCATTTCTACCATTATGGTATACTTCTCCTTGATAATGAAAATGATTTCCATGTACCTTGGCATAACCCTTTTTCTCTTTGAAATGAAATTACTTACCAAAAAGAAATTAGGTTTATTACTTATTTATTACCAACAAAAAAAAAAAAAAAAAAAAATTTTTACTTAACAATTTTCTGTTGAATCAAACAACAAAAGATATGGAAAACATTTTACATCAAAACAAAGGGAATCTAAGTTTCCCTTTGATTGTCCAGCAAAGGAACCATGTATAAGGTAGTCCAGGACTTGAACTGGAGACTTCATGGGGGTTCCCATGAGGCCAATCAATTGAGCTAACCTGTGCAGGCACCCTCAGACACAATTCACAGGTTGTCCAACAACTTTACAAAGAGCTAATTCAGTGTCAGGATTGGATCATCATTTTTGCCACCTAGAAAGTTACCTGTTACAAAGTAGCATATTTGTATGTGCATGCAGAGACCTACAAGGTTCAAAAAACTTATTGTGCTAGTGTTATGAGTAGAGAATGACTTGAAGAACAAGTCCAATTAATCATCCAGAATATAATTATACGCCCCTAAATTAATTTCAATATGCTTGTTTTACAACCCCTAAAGGAATTCAACTTCCATATAATTATTATGATTTTTGCATCAAGCATATGTAGTAGGAAATGAGCATCTAGAATATTTAGTAGGACGACATATTTGTGTTTGAATTATAAGTCATGTTGATGGTAGTTGAACTAAATTGTAATACCTCCATCAGTAGCTTCAAGAAACAACAGTGATTTGCACAAATAAGTTTCTTTAGTCGGTGCAGACAGAAATACTTACATAGACAAGGCACTGCACCATGCTTGCATAAAATGTTCCATATGTGGTGACACAAGCTCTGGACAAACCCAGGCAAGCCTCCCAAGTGTTATTGCACTATTTTCTATGAGTGACTTGTTGACCTCCTGCTCAGCATCAAGAAATGTGATTAAAGATGACACAATTTGTAGAATACACATGTTCCCAAACAATAATGAAAGAGGATCACCTCCACATGTTGTAGGATTGGAACTAAGCATGAAATAACAGTCATAACAACTGGAGCAATTTCTTGACGAACCTGAAATTAAAAACACATCAAAAGTCAATTACACATAGCAAATGAAGTGGCAGAGTGAATACATTCATGGGCGTTTTTCATCGTAAACAAACATAGAACCAAGAACAAGCACCTGTGTAGTTATAACTACATCTTAAGAACTAAATATATGGGCTACAGGATGCCAGGAAAGCATTACAAACACCAAAATTTGGTGTCGGCATGTACATATAAATGTTAGGATTCCAAACTCTTGCATCTCTGCAATATGGATGCATGTCCATGATCATGCAAACCATCAGAAATATGAAATGAAGGAATTCTAAATGGCACAAATTGCAAAGAACCCAAAGAGCCTAATCAAAGCATGAATACTGTTGATTATAGATGAAGTGTGCCCAACTCAGAAAGATGTGGATTAAATAACAAAGTAGAAATAATATAATCCTCCCAGACCTTACAGAGATGGTTGAAATGCTATTACCCCAGCCCCTTTCTCTTCCCTCACCAAGGCACCAACAGGGGAGGGAAGTGGAGCAGCATTTATCTAACACTAAAACCAGCAAAAGATAAAAATTTTAATGGAGCACAAAGATCTTAACTTACCTTAACTGCTAATTCCCCAATTGACCAACATGCATTATTTGCAACTGAAACAGTTTCCTTAAGCTTAGGACTGGTCTGTACAGAAAATATGTTACATAAATAAGGAGGCTGTCAAGAGTACCGATCAAAAGTCAATACCATTAAATAAGTTTCACTTACCAGTTGCTTTGCTGCAATATCGAGAAACTCAGACAAACGAGGGCGCAAATGAACAGGGCATACCTAATCAAAATCATCAAAGGGCAGTGTATACATTAAAGCTTGAGATAGATAAATTACTTTAAAAGAAAAAATTATAGCTTCAACTTAGCCACTAGCCCTGTTGCCTGTGCTACCTAGCTACTTCATGTTTTTTCAGGAATTCAGTATCTTAAAGTCCTCAGATCCCGCAAGCAGCTCAAGCCAAGGGTTGTGAACCCATCCCAAGGGATGTGCATAAACTTAGGTCATTTAACAGATAAAGATTTTCAACTTACTCTAGCAAGGTCCCCAAGAAGGGCAAAGGCACTCTGACGGACATCAGAAGCATCATCCATGCAACATTGCAGAAGCAGATCTCTTAAATTACTATGTGAAACCTGCAGAGAAGTAACATAAGCACGCATGATCAACCATGTCAATGTACAAGCCATATCATATTTAAGAACTCTAAATACATGAGAAATATCCACATTCCATTCAGATATGCCGTAATTGAAGTCTGCTACAGATGACGCAACTCGCAATCCAACCAAGACAAATATCTAGAGTATTTGGGAAAATTACCAAAAATTATGCCGCAAAATCATCTCTCTCTTCCCAGGAGACAATAAGTTGGCACTATCAAATTTAAAGCAAGAAAATAGGCCACAGTGTTCATACAGGTCCCTATTTGACTATTTTATCCAACAATTACTCATATTTGATGTAATTAGGTGTTTTCGATGCTCGCTCTTATTATATGACCTTACAACCTCCAATCACCTGTCCTTTTCCATGGAAACCTTTGTGGAAATCAAAAGTTCCTATAAAAGTCAGCTTCTTTATTTGGGCAGTGGCGTTAGGGAAAATTTTAACTGCTGATATTTGAGGCGAAAACTGGCAGTGGTGGATTGGTGTTGCATGTGTAAGAGGAGTGGGGAGACTATTGATCACTTACTTCTACATTGCCCAATTGCGCAAGAGCTATGGAATATGGTGTGTTCCCTTTTTGGAGTTCATTGGTTCATTGGGTCATCCCTCATTGTCTTATGTGGGTCATCTGGAGGGAGAGGAATACAAGTACTTTGAAGCTTTTCTTCCTTCAGACTTTGTTAGAATGGGCAAATTCTTCGGGTTTTGTTACCTTCAGGTCTCTACCTGACATGCTTGATTTTTGTACCTTCATTACTGTTTAGTTTTTTCTTTTTTGTCTCTTAGCACACTGCCTGTGTGCACTGTTTTTATCTTTTTTTTCCTTTTTCAATTTTAATGAAGTTTATTACTTATCAGAAAATAAAAATTACTCATATTCGATGGTAAAATCATTTTAAGAAAAATCTAAAAGCCTACGTCAGTATTATATAGAACACCACCAGATAACCCACTAATTAAGGCATAAGTTCTCGTATCATACGTGTTTAACACCCAAGAATCTGATCAATTACTATTTCTGCTTTATTAGACATTTTGGTTATGCATTATTTTCAGATGGAAAACAAAATAGAAAAAAAAAAAAATAACACAATAAAAATCAAAGAACAAAATCAATTAAAACAAGCAGACAGGATGAATTGCACTAAGCTTTATTTCCTATCTTTGCTTGATTAATAAATTTAGGAAAAAGGGGAGTACCAGACTCTCTATCCCACTGCCAAGACCCTCTGCAAGTCCAGAGAGTAGATCAAGACAGCATACAATAAACTCTTTATCATATTGAACCCCCGCCGAAACAGTATCAACCTGCAATAGAAGTTCCAAAAGTCTGGCAAAAATTACAAGACGGACCAGATTTTTGAGGGACTATATAATTCAAGAGAGAAAAAAAACAGATACTATATGGTTTATGTTATGCCATACAGTTTAAAAGTGATGTTAATGCCACAAAAACTTGGAATATTTGCAGTTTCAAAAACTACATGCGTATGATACCAGCATGAATGGTGTACACAGGATTCTGAATAATGAAGATACTGCTGGAATTTATCATACATTCTTTAAGAATTTCACATATTGATTTCTCTAAAGCTACTCTCACCAATTCAAAGGACGCAAATATCTTTGGAGACAAAAGGTATGAATTTTGAAGGTGAGATACACTCAATGTGCTATTTTGGAAGTGATGGTATAGAGTACCTATCTTCCAGTGAATTTTTATTGATAAGATAAACAATAATAGAGCCACCCCAACCAGAATTTTTGAAAATCCAAAATGAAACAAGTTAATGCTGGCTAGGTATCTCAAATTGAAAACAATCATATGCTATCCTTTCTTTCTTCTTTTTTCTTCTTTTTCCCAGTCTAATGTATATAAACCTTATTGATATGTCAATCTGATGTAAATAAACCTTTCTGTCAACATTAAATTCAGACCAAACAATAGGAGGAGGTGGCATTTCCACTAGATATAGTTGGCCAAAAGGTAACAAAGAAAACTAACATTCAACACACAGAGAACTTCAGAGAACTATAAAGTAACAGCAATGATCCAAACAAAAATAAATAAACAAATCAGAACCGCTGATTCATAAACAATCAAGATATCAAATTACTGAAACCTTTGCCAACTGTTGGGTCTGAATGATGTTTATGCACCTCTGAAATACAGGCTCAGCAAATTGAGAGAATCCGGTACCCAATGCCTGGAAAGAAAAAGAAACATATTATTCTTCTGCATTGACACAACTCATAGCTGTAATCCAGATATTTATTTTTGTAGCTCCTGGTTGTAATGTCAATTAAGATAAGATAATATTTTTCAATGAAACAGATATGACAAAGAAAAAGATGAAGTACATGCATGTAAAGCCTAATTTAATCAGATTAGAATGATAGAAGGTTAGGAAAGAGACAGACAGAAAGGAAGGGGAATGGATATTGGTCACTTAAGCAAGACTTTTTCCTAATGACTGGAGCCCACGTAACTGATTCACATTAGAGTTCCAATATTCTCTCTTTTTATTTTCCCTTTTGATTGATAAGTTACACACTCACCCAGTGAGTGTTGATCCCGAGACCTTACACTCCACTTTACTCTTATAAGGAAATGAAGCCCCATTTGAGCTAGAGCTCATTTGCCAATCTTCTCCTTATGTTTAAAAGACCAATAGCTTTATTTGCTGTTATTGATGCATGGAGGAATCGCAAGTGTTCACCCTTTATTTCCACCCAACTGACTGTTACCATGTGAAATTCATACATAAACAGATCAAGTGATTGACATTGATTTACTACAGAATGTTTTTTTTTTTTGGCTGGCCCTAATTTCTAATTAATCTTCAAAGGAGTTTTAGTTGACAGCTGATCCATTTTGAATTAACACTGCTCCATCACAATTTTACATATTTAAACTACTCATTAGCATTCATTCCAAAATGAAAAGAAGGATATCACACTGCAATTCTGCAATTATGATTACAGACAATACTCCAAAATACTGAAGTAGAACATCTAGAAGAATTTTGCATAGCACTGATTTTGTAACAATTCTGCAATCATATGAAATCTCAAAGTCCATTAATTTTGTCCACTAACTACCACAAACAGGTTTTGTAGCAATCAATATCATACGCCTTAAAGCAATCCTTACAGCGCTTAATGGTTTAAAGTAACTGTAGTAGTTAATGGCTACAACAGGGAAGATTAGTACCTTTAACACTCACTTTGCATGGTCACTATCTTTAGATACTTGAGTGATACATTAATGAGCCAATTAAGTAGAGCAAACTCAAAAGAAAATAAAAATACCTGTGCTATAGATGTAAAACACTCCAGAAGTGGAAAAATGTCCTTGTCTGAATTTGAAAGTTGCTGCCACTTTGCAATTAATGGCGGCATCAGAATGTCAAGGTAATTGGGCTGCAAACAACATGATAGTCAATTGGCATAAAACTTTCTTCTAAGGAAATACAGCAAGGAAATAAGCTATAAGTTCAAGTCCTCATTGCATCTATGACATGAAAAACAGAGTGGGGAGGAAAGGGATGGCAAGATTATCTAAACAAAATGATGATACCTGATTTAGCTCCCCTCCAACAGCATCTGCTAAGGTTCCAATAGCATCATATACAATTCTAAGGTTCCGTCTCTGGATATAATGACAAAGATATAATTTAATGCAGACAAAGATTGCACATGATATGATACTAAGCATAAAGCCTAGCGTGAAATTTAATTATGTCATCCTAGCATTACATCTCATCATCGTACCATTAAAACGAAATTGGTTATGGCAAAGGCCAGAAAACAACCTGATATTTTCCAAAAGCACACATAAGGTGCTGCAAAATAATTTCCAAGCGTGGTGCCAACTCCTCTGCAGCCTCCTGCAAATTAACAAACCACCATTGAGATTTAAAGATTTTTTTTATCAATACAATTTATAGATTTTTAAAAGCAATAAAAATATAATATTCAAACTGCATCTATAGAAAGAACTGAACATCATTTATAGCAAAAACCTCTTCCAGTGTTGCAAAAGCTGAACAAGCAGCCTCTTGCACCCGCTTGTTAGTATCCAATATTCTTCGCAATAAACCCATAAGAACCTTGTCAAATTGCTCATATCCTTTTTGATGTCCAATACCCTGAGATAGAAGAAAGACTAGTTGTCAACTTCAAAATCTTCTGCAGCCTTGCACAAAGAAACAGGATAGATTGTAATGGTTCAAACTCTGGGTAAGAGTAATAAGTCATAATCACTTTCACATTAGAAGTGAATCAGAACTCTGTCACATCTATTTTACATAAAAATTAGTGGGATCATACTTCAATGTATTATCAGGTACCAAATTAGCCAAATTGCCTAAGGGTGTGGATACTATGTTAGTTTGGTCAAAATCCCCTGCTTCAAAAGAACTCCATCTGAAGCCTTTACATTGGTCTAGGATATCTCATACAGCAAACCCTTGACAAGATATGATAGGATCCCTCCTTTTTTTAATTTCTAGTCATCAGTGAGAATTAGATTTATTACAGCTAGAACAATTGATGCAATGACATCTAGATCTCACGATTTCTAACCTCCCAATACCCCAATACTCTTACTTTTAGAGCCAATCAGCAACACCAGCAGAGAAGAAAACAATTCTATGGGGTCTGACCCCTATCATTACTCTAATAATTAATCTGAAGTGTCCTGAAAGTTCCGCTGTTTACTAGTCAAAGATTGACAAACAAAATTAAAAATGGTTACTTAAAACTTGATCGACTTCCAGTACATACTATTCTCTGCAGGATTGATATTTAATATCTCCAATAAGTACAGCATTAAAAACTTATTTCTCTGAGACTGAGAAATAAATCCTTCACCCAAATGGTGCCTCCTAAGGGGTGGAGAACAAGGCCTTGTATTCAGTTCAGTACAGTGAATGAGTTTATTTGCCTATCAAAAAGAAAAATCAGGCTCATAGGGATTGCTCAACCTTTCTTGAAAATATAATACTCAGGATGTGCTGTATTTCTAACAGAAAGATCTTTTAGAACATACAGATACTCTTTGCCAGAGGATATCAACTAGAAATAAATCCGTTCTGTTAATCAAGATTTAATTCAAATTTTCCTTGATTCTAAGAATCTTGAAAGCCTTCATACGTCACTCAGTTCAGCAAAAAGCTATTGTAGCCAAATGATGTTGCTGCCTAGCATGAAACACGGCTAACTTTCAGACAGCATATGAATCTTATTTGCAATCACATAGGAAATTGGTTGACAACACAACACCACAGGAGAACTTCACCCTAACTCTACTGGACACACCCTTCAACCATCCATGCAAAAATTGGACCAATTTAACTCATATTGTCAATACTGAGTTTCTCTAACTGACCAATCCCACCTCTGGACCCTAATTCAAAACAATTATATTCTATCATTATGTTCAATCATGCTTCTCTAACTCTTGGCTTCTTTATTCTCTAAAATGTTTTATTCCAAAAAAAAAAAAAAAAAACCCAAACAAACACACTTGAAAGCTTCAACTTGTTATGTATGCCAATCAGCCTACAACAATAACATTTGGAATGCATCAGAAAGAAGACAATAATTATCTCTGACAACAATCAGACAACATAATGGGAACATAATTATACCTCAACAATAAATTTGCTGAAACGAGAAATTGTCCAACATGAAATACTCCGTATCAGCGGAAACTTATCATCTAAAAGAGGGATAAGAAATGTGACAATCTGCAAATGAAAAACATCAATTTGACTTATAAACAAGAACAAAGAATAAGAATTTCTCATATATATCAAGATACACACAATCTTTAAATAGGCACTACACGCATACCAACTGTTGTGATGATCATGATCATGATCATGATATAAAAGTTAAAAAAAAAGACAATTTGACTAAATTCTGTATCACAATTATAGCAAGTCTGTGGTTCCCACGTAGTCGGGAACAAAACAAATAAGCAATTACACAACCAAATAATACCCATGCATAAAACAAAAAGGTTAGTGATGATATAAAAATGATCTCCAAGGAAAACAGGATAGAGAAGCCAGAGAACAGGGAGACCTTTAAATGTATATCACAGCAAAAAGGAACTTCAAAAGCAAGAATAGACAAGCCTAGTAATAAGCACTGAGTGTGTGTGTGTGTGTGCACATGCACACATACGTGCATGTGCACCATATTGGCACCCATCATTATTCTGTAAGTCATAAGCCATCTGCTTCAAACTCACCTAATCAAAATCAGGAAAAAAAAATATATATTACCTCAGACAAATGGGGATAAAGACCATTGATGCAACCTTCAGCGATGGCACCAAGAGCCAAAACAGCAGCTTCCCTTTCTTTCCAAGCTGCATCACCTGTGGTGGACAACTGGGTCTGTAGAAATTTGACAAGTGAAATCATGCATTTGAGGCAGGATTTACTAACTTGAAAGGAAAAACTCTTCTACCACAGGATACTTTTTTATTCAACTTGCACCCAAAACTCACAGATTACATGATTCCTACCTGATGTTACAAATAAAGTAATTTATTCAAGCAATGTTCATTAGTTTAATTGGTCGTATCGGCAGCAATTCAAGCATTTCTCATATTCTTGTATGTATGTGAATGACAATGTTTTCCATGGTACTAGCACATGTTCTGAATTTTATATAAAATTTGGGGGGGGGAGGGGACTTAATGAAGATGCGCAGTAAATCAGTTTCTTAATGACGAAAATAATCTATCAAAACCTAAGAGAATGAAATAGCAGTTTCTTCATTATGGAACCAGGTAATTTTACAATCAAGTACAAGAACCAACTGTACCAACAGTGGCTGAAAATGAATGTGGGATGAGATTAGCACCAAAAAAAAAAAATGAAGATGGGATGGAAGGGAGGGACCGGTGAGAAAAAATAGCTCCTTAGTTCACATCTCTAGTAACGGAGAGGGGGTACCAAAAGGTTGAAGGAAAAGAAAAACATTGCAAGGAAAAGAAGCAATTAAAGCAACATATTCTTTCACAATCAAATCTTTACATCTAATGCCTCACCTGAACTATCGGCATCAATGTTGGAAGAATCTCATCCCCAAACACATTTGAGAGGATATCAAGAGCAGCAGCACTGCATTTCCGTAAATTCCATACATTAACAATGTCATCATCCTGAAATGATTCGAAAGATGTGGTTCAGAAGAATTCACACAGTGATGTCATCTTTTAATCAAGAAAATTTTAGTGAGCTTTATTGAGTCAACTTCACTAGCCAAACAATTTCAATAAGCAAACAGAACAAAGGTGATGTTGCTGCATACATCGTCTTCCACGTCGGATCCATGAAATCGTGAAGAATGGAAACGAGGTTTGAGATCCTGCACAGAAAATTTAGAAGAAAATAAACAATGAATTCAAACTTGAAAATTTTGAGAAGGAAATACCAGTGAAGAAACATATAAACTATAGAAAACCTTAGAACTCAATAATGAAAACATGGTTCTAACCTGATCACGATCTGGGAGAGAACCATCCTCCTGCAACAATAAATTGACGGCGAGTGAATTATGAACTACAGCAACTACCAATTCAAATACACCAAAAACACAAATACCCAAAAAAGTTAACCTCGGCATCCACAAGTGATTCATCATCATCAGCATAAACCATGTTTGACAACAAAATCTGCGAGTGTGATAGATGTGTTAAAAAGATACAGAGAATTGCACCTGACTTCAAAGAAAAATCTCAACATAGCATTAACCATACCGGAATCAGACGTGGCAAGAACTCCCTTAAATTCTCTGGTGGTAACTGAGCATCACAATATGCAGACCTACCAATCACAATCAATATGGAAAAGAAGCTAGTCAATGAACCAAAAAAATAAAAAAATAAAAATTTTACAATGCAAAGGTTAAGGGTTCCAAACAACATAACCCAAAGGCTATAATCTTCCCACATAACAGCTAAGCACCCTTTTTAAGTAACTTAAGTGCTACATGAAAGATGAAACATACGCTTCTTAGCACCCTTTTTAAGTAACTTAAGAGCTACATGAAAGATGAAAAATACACTTCTTTTGCTTTTTACAAGGACACGCACTACAAAAAAACTTTTCAGTTGCTCCACATATATGATATTTACTTATTTAGTAAAGTCCATCAAAGCTGAATGTAGGAACATATAACAGTTAGTCTCTCAGATATAGTTTCCAGATTATTATTTTTTTTATTGCATTTCTGCACTAGGGGAAAAAAAAAAAAAAAAAGCCACAACTCTTACTCCAAACACAACCCTGAAAGTTGATATTGCATATGAATTCCTAGACAGACAACAATAACAATCTTGCACAGTAATTAAGTTCAATACAAGATCATAAGAACATTCTAAAAAACTTGATCCAGAAGAGAGCAATCTTGAACAGGGTTACCTAACTAATTTCAGTTTGAATAATAAGCTAAACTGACGCAGGACAAATAGATGAACTAGTAGTCAACAGCTAGGCTTGCTTGGAGCAGCACTCAGCGATAGAAAGCCACTAGGAGTCGGCACCTAGAGTTGGCTAGAGTCTGTACCAAACCATGGAGACAATTTCAATAGAAATTTTATTCATCAAAATAATCTCTCTAATAGGATAACAAGACTTTACTTTTATAGACTATTAAACCCTAATATCTAACTGAAGTAGGAAACCCTACTTACTGAATTACAAAAAAATAACCTTGCCTCTAGCTTCTAGGAAATAAATTATCAATAACCTAATAAACTACTAGGACCAAAAATAAAAATACAATCAACTTGCAAAATAAAATAGATTTCCCTTTAAGCCTTCCACATAATCCTCTCCTGATTGGAGAAAACTCGAACTCGTGTTTTAAAGTGTGGAAAGATAAGAATTCTGACACTAGATACTTACTTCAACTCAAGATCACTATTGAGAGCACCGAGAATAGAAAAGCCTTACATTCCACCACATCATTAAATTAATCTAGAATTACAAAATTGGTGTGCAGAATGAGCATTGCAAATGAGACCGTCTTTTTTGGAACCATAGGAAGGACCATTATATCAATCTTTGCCACTTCATCAAAAAATTTATCATCATGCACAATGGAGCACTGATCAGTAGCATGTTCATCAAACTTAAATTTCACATCATGCACGCCCTCTAGTGCTTTACTCCCTTGTGGAACCCTCTCTTCATCAAGTCTAATGGAACCATCCTTCTCAACGATAGGCAACATATCTGACTCTTCAAATGGCTGAATTAAATCTACTACACAACTCAAATATCTCACCTTGCAGTTTAGGTTCTACAGTAGGTTCTCACTACACGAACGTTGAAGCAACATTTTTTAGAACTTTCTATCTCAACACACAATTTTGGTGGCTCAATTATATTGTCTCTTGTGTGTAAAGTGTTGCCTTCAAGGTTGTTGGTCTTTCTTTGGAAGTACTTATCTACTTACATAAGTCATGTGTTCATTCATTTGAGCTCTGCAACCATGTCTTCAACGGTGTGTACTAGATTCTTTAGGGCTTGTTCTATAGTAGACTGCACTAGAGTGGGCTTAGGACTAGACATTACACAAACATTCATCTTGTTTCCTTCAAATTATAGAATTGGTTGCCTATCCCACTGCCTCATATTGTCTCTTCAATCTTGAAAAATACCATAAGAAGATTGAAATGGATAATTTTGTTGATAATACTGTGGTGTATATACCATCCTAAGGTCAGCTTTCATTTTTCCCAAGTAACTGGAGAACAATGCTTGTGAAGGTCCCAACAATAATTCTAGTGCTACAAAGCTCTACCAACAACTTGCATTCTGGCAAGAACAACTTTGTTGTGTTCATTTGACACACACAAATGTTCAAAGAAGAATCGGACCAAAACTGGTGTAACTAGACTTTGTTGCACATGTGGGCTAATGGATTGGGTGAGGAGCCTGACCCCTCTCTCTCTCTCTCTCTCTCTCTCTCCAATTATATTGGGTCAGTCTTTTGCCTTGTGGGTTGCGTCGAGATCTAGGTTTCCCTGTGATTCGAGTCTTTGAAAGACCAAGGGCATGTGAGTTGTGATCTCAAAGGATTATTACCCGGAACTTGAACACACCAAGCCAGAGCAACGACTCAGAGGTGACAACGGTGCCATGCAAAATGGTTTAACGTCGACAATTCAAGTGGAAAAAGGTCACAACGACTTGATGAGGTCTCACGCAGGATTGAAGAATTGAGCCACTGATGGTTGAGGCTTGCAACAAGGTGGTGGTTTGAGTCTAGAATGATGATCTTGTTTCAAGTCAAGTTGACGATGTGGTGTTGGGCCATTGAGGACTAGGTACAGATTTTTTTTTTTTGGTTGGGTTGAGATTTGTGGTATTCAGGTGGATGGGACTCAAAGACAGCTTGAATTTTGGTTGTAAATTTTTTGTCAATGGATG
This sequence comes from Quercus lobata, assembly GCF_001633185.2. Classification (NCBI taxonomy): domain Eukaryota; kingdom Viridiplantae; phylum Streptophyta; class Magnoliopsida; order Fagales; family Fagaceae; genus Quercus; species Quercus lobata. Next base: position 46,814,708 of record NC_044904.1, read on the forward strand.
GGTTATAGTGGATTGACCACAATGGTTTTACAGATGAGTGACCACAACAGATATTTTTATTACTCTAGGTTGACTGGCAGTGATACTTCAAACGGATCAGAATTTGCTCTAATACCAAATTTGACATGGACAAACTAGAACATTACAACAAGAAAATTAAAGAACAAGAAAAATAAAGATAGATGACCCAAGAATCAACACCTAGACTTGCTTGGAGTCAGTAGCAAGCAATAGAAAACCACTAGAAGTAAACACCTAGGGTTGGCTAGAGTGGCAACTATGGTTGGCTAGAGTCGGCACCAAACCATGGAGACAATACTAATACTATTAACCTAATAATCTACTAGGACATAAAACAAAAATACAATTGACTTGCAAAATAAAATAAACTAAACTAAAATAGATATCCCTTTAAGCCTCCCCATCATAAAACTGACCATATTTACCTTCCAAAGCAAACAATTTTGACTTCACATCCAATAGCAATCTTATGCCCCGCTTGTTTTATTGTAAAATGTTTTCAACTAAAAACATTTTCATTTTCAGTGTTTAGAAGTGTTCTTGAAAATGCTCCGAAAATCATTTTTGTTGTTTGTTTTGTTATAAAAAAAATAAAAAAATCATGATCTCACATCCTACAACTTAGGCACAAACCCAACCAAATCCACACCATCAACCACCCAAAAACCTAGATCTGGAAGAAATAAAAAAAATATAAAAAAAAAGAACCAGATCCATCACAAACCCAGATCAGGGAGCACAAAAAACCAAGAACAAAAACCAGATTGACATCAGCATTATCACAATCCCAGATCGGCATCGAAGTTTGTGTCACGATGTGCGACAGACCAAAGGATCAGTGGTGAATTCACATTCACGGTGGTGGCAGATTGTACGAAGCTTCATCATGTGGAGCAGACTCTCAATCACAGCATGCCCATGAAACTTGATCATGGCCGGCACAGGCACCTGCAGTTCCTCTGCATACAGTGACTCAGCTCTCTCAAATTGAAAAGAGAGAAGGTTAGGGCGGTTGGATTTCAAGTGTGAGACAACCAAAGGGAGGTGTGCGAGCTTAATAATTTGGAAAATGTTTTACCAAAAAATTCCAATAAAACATTCCACAAATTTTTACAAAGGATTTTCTGATCAATGGAAATTTTTTACAATGAAACGAACACCTGAAAATGAGGAAAGTGTTTTCTGGTAAACAGCTTACAAGCAAACAAACGGAGCATTAATTATAAAAATATAAGCATATGGGTGGGTGGGTGTTTAGAGTGGCCATAATATGCTTTATGTGTGTGTTTGGAAGTATACAGTGTGTGGGACAAAGCTAATGGCAAAGTTATCTACCACAAACATTACCACCACTAGATGTTAGTACTCTTCAATAATCAAATCATTTAGGCTCAAGCATAACCTAGGACACTACTAATATAACAAAGAAATTTTTTGATAGGTACTAATATACCAAAGAAATTAAAATCTTAAACAATAAAAAAACTAAATTCAGCATGCATAAAAAATAAATAATAATAATAATAATAATAATTAAAAAAACTCGTGAATCCTATTCCCTAATTGATGGCCACCTTAACACAAATATGTGATGTTGCATAAAATCTATCAACCTAACATCTACTACCAATCTCTCTTACACAAGATCTACAAGCTACATAAATGACTATCTTGCTACTTGTCAAGACGTTCATGTGTAGTTCATAGTTCACGAAGTGTAGGAATACCAGAATTCACAAGCCTCAAGAGCCACTTCATCATCAGTGTCCTTGTTGACTTGCAACATGTATTCAATTACATTCCTCAGATGTGGCTGCATCATAATGAAAAAAAGATTCAGCAATATTAAAAAGAGGAGATGGCATTAAAATAGACAAAAGGCATAGCAAGATAAGACAGCATGACATTAATATGGACAACAGAATAAGTAGACATTTAAATCACCCTAGACACTCAAAGGAAACTAAAAGCAAGCAACATGCAACAAAAATTGATGCATAGAAAATGGTACATAATACAAGCAACGCAAAAAATAATAACCTCCAAGAAATGCTAACCTCCAAGAAAGATGGATGGACTTCAATTAGCTGAACAAATGCTGCACAAACCTATAGGCATACAAAATATAGATGAGATCAAAGACAAGCTTGTAATAAAATAATAGCATTCCAGTTCCAACCTCAGAAACAATACCAATAAGAAACCCAAAGCTGATAAATGTGGAGCCAAAAACATTAATTGGTGTAAGCGCTTTCCACACATCTTAGTACTAAATCAAATGCCAAAGCTCAACAATGTGAAAAATACAAATTAAAATATTCTCTACAAACCAATGGTAAGCATGTATGCCAATACAAATATGATATATTTGAAATTGATTTCATTAGTCATATGCATTATATCACAAACTCAACTACAATATGAATGGGAACAATAAGGCATAGCAAAAGACCTACTATAGACAATTGAAATCTAACAAACTATCGCAAAACCAACTTATTTAAATATAAAACAGGAGCTAAATTTTAAGAGGAAATATTTAGTGTTAAATTAGATGCTATTAGTGCATAACAAGACCAGGGACAATAAGACAGAACAAGTGGTTACCAATTTCCGCACTTCTGATGCAGGGTCATGAGCAAGAACAAACAAACCCTGAAGATATTGATCCATAGAGACATATAAAGCCTGCAAGCAAGTAGCTTAAAAGAGTTACTATCACCCCTGTGCAATTTTATTTCTGATCCTTGTCTGATTTCCTTAACTCTATTAGTCTTTCCTTATGATTTGAATGTATCTGTTTCAAGGGCAGTGTGTTTACAATCGTAAACACATTGTTCTTTTTCATCAATAAAACTCCTATTATCTATCAAAAAAAAAGATCCAGCAGAAACCAATAACGCAATTATTAGAATTATACTTACAGCAGGCAACAACATTATGTATTGATTAACAGAACCCAAGGAGAGCTTTCTTAATGAGGCATGTGGTGACTGGAAAAACTGTTATATAGACCAAAAAAAAAAAACAGGTCAAAAACCCACAAAGAAAGGAAAAAAAAAAAAAAAAAAAAGAGCATGAATAGTTAAAATGTCCCATTAGAAAATCATTAGAGGACAATGTTGAAATTAATTTCAACAGAAGATGTGAAATGAAGATAACTTAAGAATAGAAAATAATTAAGTTACCTTATACAATCTAGGAAGAAATATGTTAATTGGGCGTTCAGCTAAGCCAGGTACATCTGAATCAAGCACTTGCGGGATATCCTCACAAATCTGTCTTGCACCACGTCATCAATGAATCAAAAATTATAATTATACAAAATCAAAATTATAACACTTCTTGATGCAATGAGGAGAGCTTAGATTTGATATAAAAAGGTTAAAGAAATTTCTAGCAACAAAAAATGATTACTTTTTTGAAATTGGAACACTAGAACATCAATATACAGCAAAAGAAATATTCAAATCTGAAATTTCATAGATTAGAGGTCTATTTAGAATCCGCTTATTTTACTAAAACTGAAAACTTCTTGCTGAAAGTACTGTAGATAAAGGTAAAAGTTAGCTAAAATAGTATAGTGGAACCCATGAATAGTACCAAAAAGTGCAGTGAGACTTATGAATAGTAGCAAAAATAAGCTCAATAGTAAAATAAGTTGACAAAATTAATCATGCCAAACGGACACTAGATAAGAAAATGCTGCTACAACAACTCAAAATAGCCTATTTATAGTAGTCTTCAGTAACCCAAAATCCTAACCCTTCATCTTGTATATTACATATAACAATTAAATTTCAACCATCCAGCTTCATTAAAAAGTCGCATCATTAAAAGTCGCATGCTAGTCATATAACCTTGTAAAATATTAAAAACATAATAATGGATCAAACATATCATAGAGAAATAAAAGACAACATACTTTTTCTTTTTCTTTTTTTCCTTAAAGCTCAAATTCTCCAACATGGTTTTTTTCCTATGAAGAGCTAAAGTCAAAAGCCACTATATTGACACAGCATAAATGCTTATAGATGTTACAAACATGATGATGCTAAATAGACATAGAGGAATGATGTAAACAACTTGTCCGCAATGTCTGATGAATGAGAATTTACAACCAGGATAAAAAAACCAGAAGGTTACATGTTCTCTCTTTTTTTTGATAGATAAAGAGAAATTTATTAATAAAGAGAAAAAAGAAAAGAAAAGTACAAGTTGTTCATGATGATGAACAACAAGAAAAAAAAAATGGAAAAAAAAAGAAAAGAACAAACAGCACAACAAAACAAGAAATCAGGAAACTAAGCTAAGGGAAGACATAAACTCAGAGAGAGAAAAACAATCAGTAAAACCCCAACAACAAGACCACTCCCAAAGACTACGTTGGCATAAAACTTTTAACTCGTCCAAAGTCTTCTCATTGTCCTCAAAGGAACGACAAATTTGTTCCAACCACACAATCCACATTAAGCATCTTGGAACCAAATTCCAAATATCTGAATTATGTTTCCCAAGCCACTAATGCCAACAAGATAACAAACCCGCCACTAATCCTGGCATAACCCAATGAATACCAAAGGCCTGAAGCATAAAAGTCCAAAGGGAATGAGTAAAAGGGCAATGAAGAAGGAGATGGTCAACCGACTCCCCATCACAACAACACATACAACACCAAGTAGCCAACGGGCGACCCCTAAGCATTAGATTGTCCAAAGTGAGGATCCGACCATGAGCAGCTGTCCACAAAAAGAACGCCACTCGTCTAGGAATCTTTGGTTTCCAAACACCCTTCCAAGGAAATAAAAAATTCGAAGCACCCCGAATCGCATGGTAATAAGACCGAGTGCCAAAATTACCATCACCCTTTAACCGCCAACAAAGGGTATCTCTCCTATCACCCCGAGGAATACGAGTTTGGATAAGCTGGAGTAGGGAATAAGATCCAGCTAGCTCCCAATCTTCAAAAGCTCTATAGAACCTTAAATCCCATACTCTAACAGTACCCCCTTCTGGCATCCACAAAACCTCAGAGATACAAGCATCCTTGACCGCTGAACATACATAGAGATCAAGAAAGAGATTTTTTAGAGAATTATCACCAATCCACCTATCATGCCAAAAGCGTATACGAGTGCCTTCACCCACTACGAAACATTCATGGTAAGAATAAAGAAGAGAACTTGTGCAGCCAACCCTCACAAACATTCAGGATAAGTTTGGACAAATAATGAAAATGATGATAAAGAATATTGATGAACTAAGCACATGTGACTGGTTTCCTATGCCAATACATATCAAGCTAAAAAACTTTTCTGTCCATCCTCTTCAGCTGCATAGAGAGAATAGTAACCCCGTCTTTCTCCTCTTTAACACACAAGGCTGGAGAACCAAGAGTATTGGGCCAAAGAAAGTTTCAGCTTGGGAGCTTATTCCACCCACAGAGGATCGTTAATAAGACAGGACAGGAAATTTTGTTGAAGATGATAGTAATTAAGCCCTGGTAGCAAAGTTATCAATATTGTATTGGTCACTGTTCTGCTTTGTCTACAGAAACTAAATATTTCGGAACTTGTGTACCGTTTTGGAATAAATTTGATATATATTACATGTGTGTTCGTATTTTTATATATTAATAGTAGTTAGGCTAATGCATGAATATAAACAAATTATGAGGATAAAATATTAAAGATAGATAAGCTAAATTAAATCTTTATTACCCAATAGAAACTAGAAAGACAACCTATGTTTTTGTTTTCTATTAAAAGACTTTATATTTTATATTCTAGCTTATATGATGTGCAAAAACTGAAAAAGAGTTGAATGAAACAAATTAGAAACCTAGAAAAACATTAAGAGTAATTTTTAAATATATATATTAACATAATATTAAGCAACAAAATAACTATTTTTTTATAATTTCAACAAAATAACTATTGATAAGACTTGATTTCATAAAATTTAAATTAAAAAAAAGAAGAAAAATGGTGATTAGGACTTGAACAGTTTATTGGGAAGAGCAATAGATACTCTTGAATCAAAAACAATCAGTCACAACAAAAGGAAATATAGCCTTTGATTTGCCAATAAACTTATATCAATGGAGGTGGCTTCGGAAAGGATAGACCAGCTGCCAATGTCATCGATGCTCACATCCACCCATCGAGATGTTCAGGTATGCAATCTTCTCTCTCCCCTCTCACTCTTTCACTCTTTAAGTCTCTGTTCTCTGCTACCATGAACAGGTAGCTACTAATCAAAACCATTATTGCAAATCACTAAACCTCCTTGATAGACATGTTATCCTCCTCTGCCATTGAGGCCATGAATCCCCCAAGCCCAAAATATTGGTGTCAGCCAAAATGTACCAAATTTGCCAATACTCACCAAAACACCCCAAAATTTTAAGGGCATTTTGAGGGAGTTATATGTACCGGTTTGGTAATCAATATGATATATCTCGGCCATTTCAGCCAGTATGAAAGGGTATTAACAACTTTTCCTAGTTTTCCAAAAAATAAACAACACTTTTATAATATTTCAAGTTTGTTTACCAGGCTTGAAAAAATCAAGGTTTCCAATATATAACAACTAGAAACATATCACATGAGAGCCAAAAAGTAATGTTCCCATCACCTTATAAAGCCCCATAACAAATTCATGTTACACTAACTTCGACCATACTAGTTACTACTGAATCTTTTTTTGTTAGCCCTTACACTATTTTACAGCTGCATGAAAGCATCAAATCAATAGATCACTGAAAAGTTTCCACCCAACCATCCAATACATCTTAAACCCAAAATGCTAACAAGCATGTGTTAATAACGTATGCTATATCAAAGTAGCACAAATTAAACAAATTAACAAATAATATCAATAGTAGAGAAGCATTCAGCATATGTAATTAATTTAAAGCACTATTTTAGATAGAAAAATTAATGTTAATCCATTAACTCAGAATGTTGGATATACCTTGGATAAAGCATCCATAGCACCTTCCATGTGATTTACGTCATTACTGTCTAAGCAATTTACTAAAGCTTGCAACAACTCGGGCCATCCCAAAACACCCCCTAGCTGAACAACAACACTAATAATGGTCCCAACTGTTGATCTAATATGCCTATCTGCTGCTCCCAAGCAAGGCAACAATTCTGATTTAATATATTGCTGGTTTACAGGAGTCATGGACTTGTACACAGTTCTAAGGTTATTTTTTAGAAGAAGGCCCGCAGCTTGTCGAATTTCCACTGATTTACCCTGTTAAAAAGTTCCCAAGAAATCAACTGTTAATATAATCAGATCCAATAATAGAAATGTTATCAGTATGCAGAAAGCCACACATGTCTGTGGTATATCCAAGCAACAAACAGGGAAAAAATCAGTTTTCCTTATAATGGTAAATTAGTCACTGATCAATGGAATGCAAAATATCAGATTAACAGATAAATTTTCCTGATCCATATGCAGACAATACCATTAGGAAAACAAAAGAAAATTATTGATGTATATTATGCAATGAACATGTGAAAATAGGCTAAAACAAATTGTCGTACATCCATGGATAGTTTTAATCAATCTGAATTTTGTATTTTTCTTTTTTTGGATCATTGGCTCTTGCGGTACAAGTGAACTTCTAAGTCACTTTCTTGAATCATGAACTCTAGTTTGGTCATTTTGTTACGCTTGCGATATAATGAACACATCCATCATTGTGAAAAGGGGCAATATACAGAGTCTAGCAATCACTAAAATGATGAAGTACAAGCATTTTGAGGAAATACGCCACTAGCTATGATGATGACTCCAACTCTTTTGAATTGAATACTATTTAAAAATTGAAAGAAGCCAGTCATATTCCTTAGGACAACCAAACAGTCCCTAAACTACTGAACTAAAGCATGCTCCATGCTTCTCAATGAAGAATCAACACAAAGTTCAATAATAAAGTTTAATGAAACTTCAAACAAACCCTAAAATGTTTTTTTTTTTTTTTTGATAAGTAATAAAGATTTATTGAAATCAAAAGGAGAGAGACACCCAAGTACACAAGAAGTATACAAAGGTAAACATATCAAAAACGAATATTACATAAATAAAGTAAATCCAAAATAGAAGAAAAAGGTTGGTTTCTCCACACGGAGAACCAGTCCAATAAGGTTCTGAAGAATAGAAGCTTGAGAACAGGCATGGAACGCTCATTGTCTTCAAAACACCTACTATTTCTCTCCTTCCAAATACACCACGTCAAACAATGAGGAACAACCTTCCATATATCTCCATTACGATGGCGACCAAATCGACCTTGCCAGCAAGCAAATAGCCCAACAACAGACATTGGCATAACCCAACAAACTCCAAAAACCATATCCCACAACTCCAAAGCAACCGGGCAATGAAGGAATAGATGGTCAACAGTTTCACTATTACACTTGCACATATAACACCAATCCAAAATGCAAACCTTTCTTTTCCTTAAATTGTCAATTGTCAGACATTTCCCCAAGGCAGCAGTCCATACAAAGAAAGCCACTCTAGAGGGGATCTTCTGCTTCCAAATGTTTTTCCAAGGGAAAAACTGCTTACTATGACCAACAAGAAGATGGTAGTACGCACTAACCGTGAACCCCTTACTCTTACAAGGCAGCCAACATCTCTTATCCTCCCCAATCCCCCTTACAGGAGTGCTATAAATGGTATTTATGAAACTCCTGAAAGTTTCCAATTCCTGATTATGCACATCCCTAAAAAAAAAAAAAAACCCTAAAATGTACTATTCAAGTGTAGCAATAGCTTCACGAAATACCTCTTTTGGAACAAAAAGGGAATTTTGAAAAGTATATTAAAGCCAATTAAACATTCCACACCACCTCACTGCTCCTTTCTTTGAAGAGTCAATTAAAACCCCAACTTTTTTCCATGATAACGTAAAGAACCTTAAAGAAGAGCCCATTGGACTCGACTGTAGCCCCTTAAACCTACAAGCAATTGACCCACTCAACATTACTAATTGCCGGGTAATCCAGAAGCGTTCACCGTGACAGGCTAAGAAGCATATGCTCGTGCCCAGGAGCCTCAACCAAAATCGAAAAAATCCAACCAAGTCAAACGTGTGATCCACCACAAAACTATCCTTGTGTATAAAACCCAACAAACCCATTATTCACTAATAAGTCCTCTGCTTCCAAAACAACAAAACCACTTTCAATCAAATCCCAAAAAAAAAAAAAAAAAAAAAAAGCAAAACCCATTAAAATACCTTCATAGATACAATACAATCAAAACCCAGTTCCAATCGACACAATCACAACCCATTTTTTCTCGAGAATTCAACCATAAACACACAATCCGCACAATACCCATTTAGCAAAAAAACACAAAACACAATTGCTATAAACAAAAAATCCAGAGAAAACCCAGTAAGCCAAAACAAAAACAAAAAAAAAAAAAACAAAACAAAAAAACACATAGAAAGTAACCTCGGCACGAGCGAGAATGAAAGCGAGGTAATTGTTGAAATCTGGGAACTGAGAGTAGTGTTGGAGTTGATGCCAAATCTGAGACTTGTCCGAAGAATGAGAAATCTGTTGCTCAAGCAAGCCGCAGATCTCTCTGAACCCTTCTTCCTGTGGCTGCCACGAGGCACTATTCACCACCGCCGCCATTATTTTTTTCTGTTTTTGTGGGAATTTGAGAGAGAAAGATGGGTTCGGACTTGGGACAAGTTGTGAGGATTAGATGGGCAGAGAACAAAAAGTTCTAAAATCTTTGTCGAGAGATGAAAGAAATTATAGGAGGTTTTTCGGGTGAGAGATGATTGATAGATGGGAGGGTTTCCACACAGAGAGAGAGAGAGAGAGAAAGAGAGAGAGAGGTGTTATTTTGCGGGAAGAGAGAGAGACTTATTCACTATTATTATTAATTTTTTTTTTTTGATCGGACTATTAATTTTTTTAATATTTCCTTAACCAAAAAAAAATTCATTTAAATGTGTACTTGGATCAATAATCAATATCTATCTCTCTTTGTATATATCTATATATGTATATATATATATATATATCATATTAATTAATTAATTATTAATCTATATTCTATATATTATTATTATCAATATATATAAATATATATATATATATATAAAACCGAAGTCTTGACCTCTCCACAATTTTCCACATCAACATTTTTTTTTAAATTTTTAAATCTGATTTATTTCTTTTAATTAAATATATATACTCTCCTTTCTCAAACCAAATACTCTACCCGATAAAATTCTGAAACCAAACGCAGAATGGCAAAACCTGAAGCAACAGCACAAGGTCAAAACGGCAGAACCTCTCCTTTTGACAAAACCAAACACAGCATCTCTCCTTTCGAAATTACTCACCAAACGCAGAACATCTTCACTCTCTCAAACACAGATCCAAGCTATTTTGCAAAAAACTTGCAAGGGCACGACCATGGGAGCCAACGATTTCAATCTCCGACCCAACCTCCATATCAGAGCATTCTCTCTTGGTATCTCTCAATTAATCTATGAATAAACTCTTTTCCTATTGTCTTTAATTAAGTTTTTCTGTCAATTTAAGGATTTCGTCTTTAATTATTAATATATAATATTCTATATTATTGTTATTGTTATTATTATTATTATTATTATTATTATTATTATCAATATATATATATATAAAACCGAAGCCTCTGACCTCTCCACAATTTTTCACATCAACATTTTTTTTAAAATTTTTAAATCTGATTTATTTCTTTTAATTAAATATATATACTCTCCTTTCTCAAACCAAATACTCTACCCGATAAAATTCTGAAACCAAACGCAGAACGGCAAAACCTGAAGCAACAGCACAAGGTCAAAACGGCAGAACCTCTCCTTTTGACAAAACCAAACCCAGTACCTCTCCTTTCGAAATTACTCACCAAACGCAGAACATCTTCACTCTCTCAAACACAGATCCAAGCTATTTTGCAAAAAGCTTGCAAGGGCACGACCATGGGAGCCAACGATTTCAATCTCCGACCCAACCTCCATATCAGAGCATTCTCTCTTGGTATCTCTCAATTAATCTATGAATAAACTCTTTTCCTATTGTCTTTAATTAGGTTTTTCTGTCAATTTAAGGATTTCGTCTTTAATTATTAATCTATAATATTCTATTATTATTATTATTATTATTATTATTATTATTATCAATATATATATATATATATAAAACCGAAGCCTCTGACCTCTCCACAATTTTCCACATCAACATTTTTTTAAAAATTTTTAAATCTGATTTATTTCTTTTAATTAAATATATATACTCTCCTTTCTCAAACCAAATACTCTACCCGATAAAATTCTGAAACCAAACGCAGAACGGCAAAACCTAAAGCAACAGCACAAGGTCAAAACGGCAAAACCTCTCCTTTCTAAATTACTCACCAAATGCAGAACATCTTCACTCTCTCAAACACGGAACCAAGCTATTTTGCAAAAAGCTTGCAAGGGCACGACCATGGGAGCCAACGATTTCAATCTCCGACCCAACCTCCATATCAGAGCATTCTCTCTTGGTATCTTTCAATTAATCTATGAATAAACTCTTTTCCTATTGTCTTTAATTAGGTTTTTCTGTCAATTTAAGGATTTCGTCTTTAATTATTAATCTATAATATTCTATATTATTGTTATTATTATTATTATTATTATTATTATTATTATCAATATATATATATAAAACCGAAGCCTCTGACCTCTCCACAATTTTCCACATCAACATTTTTTTTAAAATTTTTAAATCTGATTTATTTCTTTTAATTAAATATATATACTCTCCTTTCTCAAACCAAATACTCTACCCGATAAAATTCTGAAACCAAACGCAGAACGGCAAAACTTGAAGCAACAGCACAAGGTCAAAACGGCAGAACCTCTCCTTTTGACAAAACCAAACCCAGCACCTCTCCTTTCGAAATTACTCACCAAACGCAGAACATCTTCACTCTCTCAAACACAGATCCAAGCTATTTTGCAAAAAGCTTGCAAGGGCACGACCATGGGAGCCAACGATTTCAATCTCCGACCCAACCTCCATATCAGAGCATTCTCTCTTGGTATCTCTCAATTAATCTATGAATAAACTCTTTTCCTATTGTCTTTAATTAGGTTTTTTTGTCAATTTAAGGATTTCGTCTTTAATTAGGTTTTTTTTTTTGTCAATTTAGGGATTTCAACTCCTATCCCCTTTTTCTCTATATTCTTTTTTGTTGAAGTTAGGGAAACACTCATAGAACATTAAATTCTACAGGTTTTGTTGGAGATAGTATTGAAGAGCCTCCCAACCTTCAAAATCTAACAACAATCCTACAGGTTTTGCTTCAAGTTTTGCTTTATTTTGCTATCTAGGTTTTTTAGCACATCTAATTTAACTTAGCTTAATCATTTGATTGATTGAATAATTATTTGTGCACCTAAAACGTCAGCCTTCTTTGTCTCCACTCAGTCCCCTATTTTTTTTTTTTTTCAAACCGTCTACCTCTTCTGTACAAGTTCATGTCTTTTTTATTTTGGTCTGTCTCTGATTCTAAAATGTAGGAAGAAATTTTATGTTCTCAGTTGGGTTGTAGCTGTTGTTTTGTTTTATAGTAGAATTGTAGTGAAACTCCAGCAATTATTCTTTTTAAGTTATTCTAGCAGATGTTAAGCTTATTCTTTCACATAGTTGATGTTAAGCTCTTTTGGAATGTAAAAAATCAAAATTTGATGATTTCTAATGCATTCATTCATCTTATGCATTTAATTGTTGGAAAAGGAAACTGAGTAGCTAATTATTTCAAGAAACAACAAAGGATCCTTGAAGGTTTTTTGGGTATCCTCTCTTCTAAACACATAGCAAATATATGGTTAGAAACATGAGAGAGTTTGAATGTTAATGTTTTGATTAGAAATCAGTGTTTTTTTTTTTTTTTTCATTTATTTTTGTAGATAAGTTTTGGTAATGAAATTTGTTTAGAAATCTGTAACTATAAACAAATTTAATTAGGACTCTATAACCATTATCTTATAAATAGTTTTTGTGATAATGTTTATTCTATTTTTTTAATATATATATTTTTTGTGTACCAAACCAATTCACGGCTGTTCAATTTATAATTCTTTGTACATTTGTGTTGTTCCTTCCCTGCAACAGATTTAAAACAGCAGATTTCAATGAATACCAAACAGCAACAGATTTAATTCTTTGTACATTCGTTTGCTGTTTTAAAGCAGGTTTCATTCTTAATTTTTGTTCTTCCATTCACTTTTATTTAGATTTAATATTCCTGATTAATTTCTACTTTTTTATTGCCTTTCTCTCCATTCGAATCAAGGTTAAAGGTATGGTATTCGTTTGCCTCTGTACTATTTCTGAATTTTTTTTTAGTATAGGGTTAACTATCGTAATTATCTATATATATATATATATATATATATATATAAAGATTTACATCAAAGTTAAAAACTTAAAAGAGGCAGCCTAATTCACTAGGGAAGCTACCTAAACAGTGTGTGCTAGGTTGGATAATTGATTGATTGGTGTTATTGTTGCTTTCATATGCCTCTTATATCTACGGCTGAATTCATAGATAGCTTACCTTCTTTTATATTTTTGTCTAATTTATTGGTCTCTGTGATGTTTCTAGCAAGATGGTTTTCCCTTTTTGGTGACTTTCATTGGCTTTACTTACACTAAGTGTTGTTTGTATTCATGTTAATCAAATAGTTCGATGAAAGCGATAGATATAAGTGCAATTTATGAAAGTTAGAATAACAGTTTCTTATCATTTTTCTTTATTAAATGAAGATAGAAGAAAATTTGTTATATATTTTTGAGTTTTCATAGATACATGTTGGAAATGAGTTTGTTTAATTTTATATTTCTGTCTAATTTATTGGTCTTTGTGATGTTTCCGGCAAAATGGTTTTCCTTTTTTGGTAATTTTTATTGGCTTTACTTACACTAAGTGATGTTTGTATGCCTGTTAATCAAATAGTTCGATGAAAGCGATAGACAATTTAAATAGAATTTCATAGTGGGTTTGTGTGTTTGTGTCTGAAATTGTAATTTTAAGATAGATTTGTTTGATTTTGATTGCTTGAATTTATTTGTCCTAAAGTAAATGTATCACAACAATACTTTTTAGGTTATTGATATTGTTGGGATCCTTAGAATAATGGTTAGAACTCTAAGCCATATGGTTGTGGTTGTAAGGAAATGTTTGCTCTACTCTCTGCCCTCTATAACACTCTAATATGTAACATTGGTTACACATTTTTGGATTGAATATTAGCTTTAGGATGTTGATTATAATGACAGAATTTTGTATAACCTTATACACATTCTTATGTAGTGACCACATGACACTTTTTAAAGCTTTTGAAGGATAGACGGATGCAAACTGTAATGAAAAGAGTCCTGTCACTTTGCAAATGACAAAGGATATGAGAATGCAATTTGTAGATCTATTTAGCATTGACTTTGTAAACAAATTGATGAGTGCTAATGTAAGTTCTTTAAGATTTTCAAATTTTAAAACATTGATTTGCTAAAATCTTATAGTTAATAAAAACTTTCCCGTGCATCGCACGGGTTAGCGACTAGTTATTATTATTATAAAACCGAAGCTTTTGAATCTTCCAACCGAAGCTGAGACGTTAAACATCTAAACTAGGTCAAATAAGAGAGTCCCTCTCTAATAAGGTTTTAGAAAATCTGTCTTAATTTCTAGCATGGTGGTGGTTATATCCAAATCTCAACTCACATAGGTTTATGATATATTCCATCTCTTGCACACTGGAGTAGAGGCTCAGCCATTGAACAAAGATTTTCTAAAACCTTATTAGAGAGGGACTCTCTTATTTGACCTGGTTTAGATGTTTAACGTCTCAGCTTGTATACATGGGGATGGAAAAGCCAAGAGATATTGCCAATACTTAGAGGTATATAAGATGGGATTTGAGTCATTTGACCTTTGAGAGGGCTAGCTAGGTTCCTCTTAAATAAGTGAAGGAAGGTTGGTAGAAGAAAGGGTGGTGAAAATGGATTATCTATGTCATTGATTTTTTAAAAAGTTTGTTTAATGATTTATATATGCATCATAATTGTTCATAAGTGATTGTTAAGAAAATTTTAGCTTCACTACTATGACATCTGGGTTTCATAATTAAATTTAGCCGAGCTTATTTTTCTTGAAATCTCATTTGGGTTGCTTTAAATGTTGTTTCTTTATGTGTCTGATATATTGATTTCTTATGCATGTGTCTATGAGGAAAGCTCCTTTAAAAATTGAGCTATGGTGGTCTTTATTTCTTCTTTAATTATTTTGAAGTTGATTCTCATATTGGTTGTCCTTAACTATCCTAAATTGTATTTGGGTAGAGCTTTGGATTATGGTCATTTTGCCTATGGTAGGGGAAAAGCAATTATTTTATTTATTTATTTTTTTCCCTTAAGAAAAGAGAGAAGAAGTTGACAGAATTGCCTGTTAATGATACTTTCTGAGTTTAAAGAACATGTTTTGTTTAGTAATGGTGTTTCCACATTTCGTTATCTGTTATATATGAAAATAACACCAATATGTTGTGGTTATTGCACTTTCTCAAATACTATAATTCTTCTTCTATTCTCAAAGCCCCCAACTTGGGTAAAGCAGCTGTTTTCTAGGAACTATTTCAAGGCAAAGCAAAAGGGTTTGACATGGAGAAGGCTTTATTGGCAAAGTCTATTCATGATTTTGGAAAAGCAATATCTATGGTATCTTTGCACAAGAGATGTGGTTGCGAATGTGAGCAAGCAAAGAAGATTTATAAAACTCAATGATTTATGTTGAATAAATATATGATGTACTCTTCTATATAATGCAGATTTGTTGTATTATGTTCTTTCTCTACTCTTTTTGAGTCATAGCAAAAGAATTTGACATTGGTAACTATATTCTATTTATTTATTATGATTGTGATCATTATTGCAATTTGTTTATTTGTTTATTCATAGTATGTATGTAACTATGAAAATAACTTCATTGCCAATGGACCTATGGTAGTGGTATTAATCTTTTTGGCATGTATGTATTTTTATGGAGATGATATACAGGATTTCATTCTGATTTAGTGCAGCAAATGATAATTGCAATTTTTTTTTTTTAAAGAATCTCGTGCATCGCACGGGTTAGCGACTAGTATATAATAAAAGTTGTGCTTAGAAGCTCTAGTTGTGCCACATGAACTCACAAAATTGTATAAATTTTGTTAGATTTTAAAAAATATATATAATTTTTTTTTTGTTCTTATCTTCTTCTCTTATAATTTCTAAGTTGATAAAAATTTCAATTTGAATACAATCTAAATTCTTCATCAAATCTTTTTATTATTAATTTATCTATAATTTCTAAGAGATTTATTTTATTAACAATAGGAGATCTACTTCATTTATGATTTATAAGTTCTAACATTTTAGGGGATTAGAACTTTGTTTTCACACTAATTGTTCATATCAACATTAATTAAAAAAAAAAAAAACAATCATAGTACACGTATACAACTACTAATATCAACCAACCTTCAATTCTATTTTTTATTTTTTTTAACACCTCATGGATAGACACAAAATTATAATTGTTCTTATTGATTTTTTTCTATACATCTCTATCAATTTTTAGATAAATATAAAAACTTAGTTGTTGTTATCTTTTGTTTAAGTTACATATAATTCTTAATTAAACCGTGCATCGCATGGGTATAAAACTAGTATATATATAATAACTAGTAGCAGAATATTTGACTTTTTGTTGATCGTTCCTCATTATGCCACGTGGCTACATAAATTACAGCCACATTTACATTTTAAAACACCGAACAGTTGTGCTTTTTCAATATATCTAGTGTTAGTTTGCATTGCGTTGAAATGAAATTTCAGCGCATTTGCGTCTTTATCAGTGGGTCCCATGCACTATTTACGAGACCCATATGGTGTCTAATTCAGCAAAATTTTCATTAAATTTGGATCCCATAGTACTATTCACATATTTAAAAATTATTTTGTTACAGTACTTTCAGTTTTCAGTTTTCAGTTTTCAGTTTTCAGCAATAAGCAGTATTCAAACAGACCCCTATTCACAATTACACCCTATTCCAAATCGGTGCCAGTGTGCATAAATAGGCATCCCTCATTTCATTTTTAAAAGTTAGTTTTTTCATTCATTTATAAGAGTCTTTAGAGAGAGAGAGAGAGAGTGAGAGAGACAGTTCTATTCATTGTGCACAGAGATTGTAGTGCTTCTTCTATGAATAGTTCATTACTTTATCTTTAGTTAATTTTATATCAACCATTCTGTATTCATTTGGTCTATAAGTTTTACTTTATTTCTCTTATACATTCACACACAAATTTATACATATATTGTTTATTAATCTTATTCACGAAATCACAAAAGTAATTATTTGTGAGTTTTATTTCTTTGCAATTAAGGCTGTGTTTGTTTCATGTAAGTGATTTTCCGAAAAATACTTATTTTCTGGAAATGCTATTTTTAAGTGTTTGGTTGCATTTTAGAAAATGTTGTGAAAAATATTTTCTGGTGTTTGGTTGTATGGTTGAAAATGCTATTTTCCTACAAATTTTTCACACGGCAATTCAACCCACGGTAGCAAACTCTGGCAATCAAAAGCCACAACCACCAAATCACCACCACCACACCACCACAACAACAACAAAAATCAAAATCACACAGAAATCAAAATCACATAGAGAGAGAGATCGATGGGTCGAAGGCGAGATCGCGCGGAGACGAGATCGAAGGTGCGATCGGTGCGGTGCGATCATTGGACTGGAGCTTGCGAGATCGAGCGGCGCGATGCGATCGTCGGACTGGAGCTCGCGAGATCGACTGGTGCGTGCGATCGGCGTGGATTGGAGCTCGGGGTTCACCGGCGATCTTTGGACTGGACTGGAGCTCGGGGGCCTCTTCTTCCTCTCTCTCTCTCTCTCTCTCTCTCTCTCTCTCTCTCTCTCTCTCTCGGTCTGGAATTCATTTGAAGTGAAAATAGGAACGAAAATTCATTTCCGTGGTCAAAGCCTATTTTTTTCGGTCAACTGAAATTGATTTCCGGAAAATTCTATTTTCCGGACCAACCAAACACCCGCATTTCCAGAAAAGCATTTCCGGAAGTGATTTTCACCCAAAACAAACACACCCTAAGAAGTTACTAGAAACTGATATTACTACATAGCCACTACTTACTCCTTAATAGTGTTGGTCGGCCTCAAGACTCGTTGGCAAACCGTAGTTTCACGTTGGTCAGCCCATTTGTTAGCAGACGGACAGGTGTTGTTTGGGTGGTCCCGCAATGGAGTTTCCTAAGAAGGTGGTCCCGATAGCAAGGATACCAGTGGTTAGTAATAGTTCCACCAATAATTATTAATTGCTTGGAAATAGAATAAATACGTTTATCGGCTCATCATTTGTTTGCTTGTTCACACTTAGACTAGGCACACACTAATTAGAAACATGGACTATGATGATATAGATTATGATAAAGGTTATAGTGTAAGAGATATAGATAATAATTGGTTAAATAGTAATATGGATTATGATGAAACAGATTCTGATTCTGATAGTGATATAGATTATTATAACTATAAAAATAGTACAAATAATTGGAGTACATTAACAATCAACCGACAGACTAATGGACACAATAATAGTTTGTTAGACATGATTAATTAAAAATTAGAATTTTTAGAAACTGTTGAAAGATCCATTACATACACCAAAGTAGAAAGAAAAAAATGATATTTTTTTGAAACTACTTGAAAGAATGAAAACTTTAAATTCAGAAAGAGAATTTGAATCTCATCATAGATCACCTTTAGCAAAAACTGTGATTAATAATTGTCATAATAGACAAAAAATTAACTTGGTAAGTACTGACATATCTATAAATATGACAGATATTAAAAATAGTAAAAAAGATAACCTAATAGAGACAATTGATAAAAGAAAGACACTAAAACAACTCTGGCAAATAGTAAAAAAGATAGTTACATAGTGCAAAAGAAGTCGGGAATGATAGAAGTAGAGAAAGAAAGAAGTCCTATAGAAATAATGCAAGAAGAAGATGACATAGAAATGCAAGAGAATAATAATAAGAAAGACTGCATAGTAATGGAAAGAACAACACGGATAGAAGCCAAAGGAAAGAGTCCTAGTGCTATAGAAATAATACAAAAGAAGAACCTAGACATAATTGATAAAGACAAAGAAAAATGAATGATAAGAAAAGGCATAGTAAAAGAGATGTTAGAGAAAATTGAAAGACAAAATGATGTAAAGATAGAAGCTACACGTAGGAAATTAGATATAAAAGAAGAGATAAAAAAAGAAAGATAAAATAGTACTTTATTAGAACTAGTCAACAAAGGATAGACAAATAATAGTCCTAGGAATAATAATAGTTTAAAAGAAAAAATTGATGAAAGACTAAAATTAATTGAAACATCCATAATATATACCTAAAATGATAGTTTGGTAGAATTAACTAAAAAGATAGAAATTTTAAATTCACCTTTAGATATAGCCAGAAAAAGAGACATAACAGTTTTAAATACTGCTGAATCATTAGATAATGAGAAAAATGACAAACACACTGGAAATACTATTTATCATAAATGTAAACAATATGGACATACTAAGAAACAATGTAATAAACATAATAAAATTGTTAAACAAAACAGTAAATTAGAGTTTGAGAAAGATGTAGTAAATGAATTAATGGAAATATTTTACCTTAAGCAAAAAGAGATAGACCAAGTAAAGAAAAAGGAAGAACTAAAATCAACCAACCCACTTAAAGTAAATAAAAGAAAAAATAAACAAAAAGACATAATAATAAAATTGATAGATAATATACCCAATCACCTAAAAGATTAAAAATAAAATAAAAAAGGCTATTTACTAAATTTGAAAGATTCTATAGATATACCTATTGCTTGTATTAAGTGTGGGAAATATGGACATCATGTTACGGATTGTGGAAAAGGGAAAAAAGATAAGAAAGAAAAAGATAAGAAAGAAAGGAAAAAAATGAAACAAGATGGAACAAACATAAAATTAGTAACCCTACAAGATTTAATGACAAAGCAAAAATAGTAAAACAAAAGATTAAAGAAATTAAAGAAGATAATTCGACAGATATAGATGAACAAAATATTCTAGAAATTATAAATTTGAAAGAATTGTCTAAACCCATGATAGATCCCCACTTCATTAGAAAAAGATGCTCCCAATAGACAGAATTTCTTGAGTTTAATTGATAGAGTAATTTTTCAAAAATGGCATATAGAAATCACTTTAGTGATTAATTAAGAGTTTTGTTTGATAGAAATTGCTTTAATAGACTTAGGTATTGACATGAATTGTATACAAAATACCTAATGTTCACATATGTAATGATGGAATATGTTTTGAAACTATTTTTGTTTTAGTTAAAGAGCTTTCTTCTAAAATTATTTAGGGAAATCCCTTTATGGCCTTACGTTATCCTTTTTTAACAACAGACAAAGGAATTAAAACTAATGTGTTAGGAAAAGGCATACTTTTTAATTTCATTTTACCACTAATCCTGAAAGAAATCTATTTACTAGATAATACTTCCATAATAAAAGAAATTGATAAAGAAAGAATTTACACGAAAAACAGACATTGTTATCTTTAAAGTCAGAAATAATATATGAAAGAATTGCTGATCAATTGACAGATCCCGTATTAAATCATAAAATAAAAGTATTCAAACAACAGACTGAGACAAAAATTTGTTCTAATCTCCCTACTGCTTTTTGGTGTAGGCACTGACATATAGTATAATTACCTTATGAAAATGACTTTAATGAAAAACAAATACCTATTAAAGCTAGACCAATACAAATGAACAATGAATTATTAGAACACTATAAAAAAGAAATTGAAGATCTTTTAATTAAAGGTTTAATCAGAAAAAGTAAGTCTCCTTGAAGCTGTGCTGCTTTTTATGTTAATAAACAGGCAGAATTGGAATGAGGAGTTCCAAGATTAGTTATAAATTATAAACCTTTAAATAAAGCATTACAATGGATAAGATATTTTATTCCCCATAAGAAAGATTTACTTGACAGACTTCATGAAGCAACCATATTTTCCAAATTTGATATGAAAAGTGGATTTTGGCAAATATAGATAGATGAGAAAGATAGATATAAAACTACCTTTACAGTTCCTTTTGGTCATTATGAGTGGAATGTCATGCCTTTTGGTTTAAAAAATGCACCTAGTGAATTTTAAAACACAATGAATGATATATTTACACTCTTTACATATTTTTCAATTGTTTATATAGATGATGTCTTAATTTTTTCTAAATCAATCGATGACCATTGGAAACATTTAGATATATTTGTCAAAGTAATTAAATATAACGGATTAGTTGTCTTAGCCACTAAGATAAATTTATTTCAAGATAAAATCCGATTTTTAGGTCATAATATTTATAAGGGAACCTTAAACCCCATTGATAGAGCCATTCAAATTGCAAATAAATTCCCAGATGAAATAAAAGATCAAAACTAGTTGCAAAGAATCCTCCTCCATGGACAGACAGACATACTATGATAATCAGACAGATAAAAAAATATGTTAAGCAACTCCCTTGTATTGTTATTCCTTCTCCCAATACTTTTAAAATTGTTGAGATAAATGCTTCTGACATAGGTTATGGTGGAATTCTAAAAGAGGTAACAAAAAATGATGCTAAAAAACAAATTGTTAGATTCCATTTTGGCTCCTAGTTAGCTACTCAGTAGAATTACAACACTATTAAGAAAGAAATTTTATCTATTATATTATGTGTTTCAAAATTTCAAAAACGATCTTTTTAATCAAAAGTTTTTATTTCGAGTTGATTGTAAAAGAGCTAAAAAAGTTTTACAGAAAGATGTTCAAAATCTTATTTCAAAACAGATTTTGCTAGATGACAAGCTATTTTAAGTGTTTTTGACTTTGATATCAAATATATTAAAGGAGAAACTAATTCAATTCCTGATTTCCTAACCCATGAATTCCTACAGGGAAGATGAATTCCCTTGTAGATAAGAGTAACTCCCTGAAACCCAGAACCAGACAGTCTTATGCTGCTCCTCCGATTCCCCCTAGCAGATTTCTCCCTTGTCCCTCTTTCACCTCACCTACTTTCTCTTCGAACAAACCCCAAGAAAGATCCCTATTAACATGTAGTCCAAACCCCTTTGAACCACTCTCCCTAAGCCCCACTCCAACAACCAAACAGACATATGCCTTGCCCTCAACTCCCTCAACTCCTCCCTTAAAAAAACCTTTTAACATAGTTGCATCCTCTTTTCCCCCTTTAGCCTTTCCTTCTAACCAACCAAAGTACAGATCCTCTACCTCTCAGGAAGCCCAAGCCTCAAAAGAAGACCATAGTATTGAACTCCCAAAAGATTCCTGGAATTTTATTCTATGGATTGAACTAGAATATCAATACATAACAGATACCCTCTCCCTAGTCAGACAGCTTATACCCCCAAGATGGGAACACCCTAAGACAGAAACTTTAAAGATCCAGAAATTTTATAAGTTTATTTTAGTTGATACAGACTCAATCTTGGTAACACATATGCCTTGCTCCTAAGACCCAAATAAAATTGGCTACTTTAAAGTAGTCATAAAGCATATCCTCACCCCCTACCAATGGAAAGCACAACCTTAGATCTCTAAGAACTTTTCCCAACTCTTTGACCTTTAGTTTTATAATTATTATGATTATATAGAAGCTTGGGATAGGTTTCTTCTACTCCAAAATAATATTTACAGACATACTTGATTTTTTCATTTTGATATGTATAGAAAGAAAGACATAATGATTCCAAGATGGTCTATGATTCTCCCTCCTGATCTCTTAAAAGCCTATGAGACTTTCAAGAAAGAACCAGACATACCGCATCTTAAGAATTTCCCACATCTTTTGCAGTTCTTTTACAAGTTTCTAGATCTCCCATGGATCATTAGATAGGAATACAGGATAAAGACATCCCCAGTATTCTTTCCCTATGCTTACCAGAAAATTAAAATTAAAATGGTGGAATAAGTTTAATTTTGATCATATTTGCTAAGAATTATAGAAAAAGACCTTTTCCTCCCAAACAGAAAGTTCTAATTTCCTTTTAGAAAAAAGTCAAGTCTAGTGCCAGCTTGCCTTCGTCTCAAACAGAAAACAGCTTAAGAAACAACTACTTTAAGTTGCATCACAAATTTCAGACGATGAAGATGACACAATAATGGAATCTTCCTCTCCAAACTACAGGACTCACCCAGAAGTATTTCAAGACTCTTAAGATCCTTTTGACATATGATGAACAAAACAGAATGACAGATCAATAGCTCACTCTCTTCAAAGATAATTATGACAGATAACTATTCACCAAGCATGTGTGAATAACTTTCAGACAGACCACCCAGACAGATATTTTTGACAAATCACTATTCATCTACACGCATGAATAATACTATGATATATTCCTAGACAGATTCATCAAAAGTCACTTTATGAAAAGACTATTGTTCATCAATAGTACTTTACAAGTTTCCACCGATAGATTAACTTGAGTTAACTTTACTAACTCAGGTTACTTTTGAAGACTTACCATGGTTCATTCCATCTATAAAAAGACAGACTCTGGAGACAGAAGATAAGGTCCAAAATTAAGATTCAAAATTAGAGGTTCAAGTTCTAGGTTCTAAGTCCAGAAATAAGATAGCCCTCTCCCTCCCTTAGAAAGACTATTGTAATCCTTCCTCTCTTGTAATCCTATAACCATTCCCTTCAGACAGAATCTTATAACCTTTCTGTTTCTGATAGGTCAAGAATGTATTGATCCCTTATGATGAATTAACCAATTAATTAGCCAAGTTAATTAATTAATTCAATTAGCATGCAATATGCGTGGTAGCACAAACAAATTACCAACTAAGTTAATATGTAGTGGAAAATAAAATTGATATGGTGATTTGTTTACGAATGGAGAAAACCTCCAAGTTAAAAACCCCACGGAGTGATTTTAAAGTCACCACTCTCGAGAATCCACTATTATCACAACAAACGATTACAAGTAAAGGAATCTTATTACCTTATACCTACTTACAGTTGAACCCTTACCTCAATACCCAATTAGACTTGTTCTGTAGTGACAATCTCTCATTTTCAATGCACGACTTCCAATACGTGACTAACTAATCGATGCACGGATCCAAGTATGTGACTAACCACCAACTTGAGAAGGATGTTGCCTGCAAAGTTCTTCAATTCATCAACACGATGAAGATCACGAAACTCCTTGGTTACAAAACCTTACGACATACAAACGTAGTAATTTTTTCAAAAGAAAGATGAACTAGGGCAAATTTGTCTATGGTCACAATTTGCTTGAACAAAACTTTTACATCAAGTTTCATCCATTTGCATCATCTATGACGGGCCTTAAAATAATCATTGTATATGTTTAGGGTTGTGAGAAAAGAAAACCTAAACAAGTATACACGGATATGTGTGAAATTAGATTTGGAAAACTGATTTTCGTAAATCTCAATAGATAGATTATGTATCGAGTAGTTGTCGAGCATTGGGCAAAAACTGCCTTTTAAACCTCAATAGATCCCATCTGTAGAGCTAGATGTCGAGCTTTAAAATATAATACTTTTTCACTTGATTCTTGAACAGATTTGCATGGCTTTAACACTTGGATTTGAACTCTTGTTTCTTGGAGTATTAAATACATCTTAGATCTACCCAATTACAAGTAAAGTGCATTTTGTCAAAGGATTAACTAATTCTAAATGACATATGTTCCTAACATAATTCACACATGTCCTAACAATCTCCCCATTTGGCAATCCGTGACAAAACCACAACAAACAAATGAACATATGAAAGAAGTTATAAATCACTCAACTTATACTTATTTATTGAATACAATAAAATCTAATCTTAACACAAACTCTTGAAAAACTTTGCAAAAAGAGAGTTCATGGCAAGAAAGACTTTAACAACCTATATTTCTGAAACACTTTAAACAAAACTCTTCATGGCATCTTAGTATGAAATAGAAATGTAAAAAATTGCATACAATAAATAAGAAGCATGTGCATAAAGAGAAAAAAGAAACAACACATGAAGAGATAGGTGAAAGAATGTAATAACATCCTTAAAATATATATTGATGGCGAACTAAAAATTGAATCAACTCCAATTCGTCCATGAGAGTGATCTAGGTTAGAAAGATAGGAATTGTCATCCCTTGTAGGACGGTCGTCCATAGGCAAAAGGGTCGTCCATCAGGAAAGCGCCTGGATGACCCCTAACACTTGGTAAATTTTGAGAAAGATTTACCTACAAAAGCTAGTGAATCGAATCACGTGTTACTATTTTGAAACATGAGCAAGATCTTAATTCATCGCTATAACTTCCTGCTAAGTTCTCAACTTTCAATGATAGTTATAAAAGATAAGATTGAACATTCTAACTTCTATAGCGATTGTGGAAGTTAAGTTTGAACCTTCTAATTTCCTCAAATATTGGTGGAGTTATGAGATAAGTAACCACTCCAAAGCATACTATATAAGCACTCATCCATATCAAATGGAAGTAAGTTCTCACTACTTTTAAAGTTTCTAACGTTCTAGAGAAAAAACTAACTTAAGCATCGGAGGGTTCTTAGTCAGTTCATCCCGATTACCTTTGATCTTGTGTCTTTTTCTTTTTAGGCCTCCTAAACAATCATTAATCCATTGAAGCCTAGAACATTCAGCCTACTGATTTTCTTTGCATCATCAGTTGGCGCCGTCTGTGAGAAAGATTAAATTTGCATTTTGCAATTTATCTTTCTTTGACAAAAGGCAGCATGATTCGAACAAGATCAATGGCCACTAGTCCAGGCCACCAAGAGAGTGGGAACGCTTCTAGTCATCCTAATTATGATCGCCAATCAGCACCTGTCATGCAACCGCCTTCCATACAACAAGTGCAATCCATGGCGGTTGCCATGGTCGAATTAACCCGTCAAAATCAAGAGTTGACTAGGGAGATTACTTTAAAGAGACAGCGTCATGAAAGATATGTGGAAGGACAAGCCTAGAGTTAAGAAGTTAGAGAAGGAGAAAACGCTGAGCTTAAGAACCAGTCAAGGGTACCACTTCATGAAGATTGCCACACTTGGAGAGGGAGATGGATCAAATGAGGAAGGTCATGGATGAGATGAGGGAGAACGTTAGAAGGGCAAATCCTGTAGATGATTTAGTTCGTCAAACTGATTCCCCTTTCGTGCCTTCCATCAACAGTTATCCCTTGCCTTCTAAGTTCCAGATGCCTTCCTTGGACTCGTATGATGGAACGCACAACTCGTGTGATCATATTGCAACCTTCAAGACTACAATGCACCTTTAACGGATTCCAGACAAGATTATGTGTAGGGCCATCCCTACCACCCTTAAGGGCTAGTACGAGTGTGGTTTAGTAAGATACCTCCAAACACTGTGAGTTCTTTCGAAGAATTGAGTAAGTTGTTTGTCAACAATTTTATCGAAGGACAAAGGCATAAGCACTCCTCATCTAGCCTGTTAACCATAGAGCAAGGGAAAAATGAAAGCTTGCGGTCCTTCATTACTTATTTTAATAGGGAAACCCTAACAGTAGATGAGATAGACGACAAGTTGTTATTGGAAACCTTCCACAATGGAGTTAATTTCGATTTATTCATCCATAAATTCTATGAGCAAGAGCCTTAAACCATGGTTGAACTTGTCCTTTCAGCCTAAAGTTTCATGAATGCAGAGGATGTAATCATAGACAAGAAGAGGAAGAAAGTTGAGCGAATAGAAGCAGATCTCCCGCATCATCCAGAACAAGGTCCTCGTCCAAAGAAGGCTCGGACAGGAGGGAAGAAGGATCGAGACAACAGGAAGGCAAGTTTGTCCTCAGGAAGGAGTCAGCACTACACGCCCTTGAATGCTCCACTTCATCAAGTACTTATGTAAATCAAGGATGACCCATCCTTGAAATGGCCAGAAAAGATGAAGGGAGATCCCAATAAGCGCAATAAGAACAAATATTGTTGCTTCCATAGAGACCATAGGCATGACACAAACGAGTGCTATGATTTAAAGCAGCAAATAGAGAATCTTATCAGACAAGGAAAGTTTAGGCATTTCATTGGAAGAGATCATAAAGACGAGAAGTTGAAAGGAAAGGTAAAAGAGTCATCACAGCTCCCACTTAGAGAAATAAGGGTTATTATAGGAGGTACTTCAACAAGGCAGTCTTCTAAGTCAAGAAAGACGTATCTCAAGATGGTATAATAAAATGTCCAGCTCTCTGGATGATCACCAAGGATGAAGGGGACAGACGAGCCAGCCATTACATTCACGGACGAGGATGCTAAAAGAATCCATTACCCACATGATGATGCAATGGTCATCACTTTACTCATCATAGATTATACAACTAGAAGGGTGTTGGTGGATAATGGAAGTTCAGCAGACATCTTGTATTACCCCGCCTTCCAACAAATGAGGCTCGGATGAGATCAATTTCGTTTGGTATGTTCACCCTTGGTGGGATTTGGAGGAATGAAAATGCAACATGTAGGCACCATTACATTAACTGTGGTGGTGGAATCATACCCACAGTAAATAACCAAGGAAGTAAATTTCGCCGGAAGGCGGAAACATTTACCTACCACCTATCAGTCAAATTCCTTACAGAGTACGGGATAGGACAAGTATAAGGAGATCAGTTAGCAGCAAGAGAGTGTTATTTAACCATGTTGGTTATGGACGAGCACATGCAGACAATGAGCATTGATGAGAGAAGAATTGTTGCAGACCCCACCGAAGTACTGGAAGATGTTCCTTTGGATGAGAATAAACCTAAAAATCTTACAACAATTGGAGTGAGCATGGAAAAGAAGACGAAGCAAGACCTTACCCAGTTCTTAAAGAAAAGCACTGATGTATTCACATAGAGTCAAGAAGACGTGCCAGGTATTGACCCAAGTGTCACTACCCACCGTCTAAATATGTATTCTTCCTCCAAGCCCGTATGTCAAAAGAAAAGAGTGTTTGCTCTTGAACGAGATAATGCCATTAAAGAAGAAGTTTAGAAGTTGACCACAACAAAATTTATCTAGGAGGTTTATTACCCGGACTATCCGTTGTCACGCATTGACCATCTGGTGGACTCAACTGCGGGTCATAAATTGCTAAGTTTCATGGATGCATTCTCAGGTTACAATCAAATAAAGATGGACGAGGTGGATCAAGAGAAGACATCCTTCATCACCAGTCAAGGCCTGTTTTGCTACAAAGTGATGTCCTTCGGTTTGAAAAATGTGGGGCCAACTTATCAAAGGCTGGTTAACCATATGTTTCGTCCATAGATTGGATGCAATGTGGAAGTTTATATAGATGATATGTTGGTAAAGAGTTTGGACAAGGAAAAGCACCTGGATGACCTTCAAGAAACCTTTAATATGCTTAGATGATACAACATGAAGTTAAATCTGAGCAAGTGTGCTTTTAGAGTTTCATCAGGAAAATTCCTTGGGTTTGTGGTTTCATATAGGGGAATTGAAGCAAATCCTGATAAGATTTAGACGATACTGGATATGGAGCCACCAAGGAATATCAAAGAAATCTAGTCTCTCGCTAGACGAGTTGTTGCCCTTAACATATTCGTCTTTAAAACTACTGACAAGTTTTTACCATTTTTTAAGGTTCTTAAGAAGGCATTTGAATGGATGGGTAAGTGTCAAAAGGCCTTCTAAGACCTCAAGGCCTACCTCACAATGGCTCCTCTGCTAAGCCCGTCAATACTAGTGAAGAATTATACTTGTATTTGGTAGTGTCTCCACATGCAGTAAGCTCAGCGTTAATTAGAGAAGAAAGGAAGATACATAAGTCAATTTATTATACAAGCCGAGCACTAATAGGAGTAGAAGGACGATATCCTATGATGGACAAGTTAGTCTTTGCTTTGGTCATAGCTTTTAGAAAGTTAAGACATTATTTTCAAGCTTATGTCATCAACGTCCTGACAGATCATCCACTCAAGAAAGCGATGAACAAGTTGGAAGCCGCAGGACGACTAATCCAATGGGTTATAGAACTTAGTGAGTTTAATGTCAGGTACCAACCAAGAAGCGCGATAAAAGCTCAAGTATTAGCAGATTTCATTGCAGAGTTCACTCCCAACCAAGGTGATTTAGACGAGGAAGATAAAGCTCAGAAGTGGGTCGTTTATGTGGATGGTTCATCTACATTATATGCAGGAGGAATTGGAGTTATGCTAAAATCCCCTGAAGGTTCAAGTTGAAATATGCATCTTGTCTACAATATCAAACAACCAACAATGAAGCTGAATATGAAGCACTTCTTAAAGGGTTGGAATTGGCTAAGTCCTTAGGGGCAGAGTCAATAGTCGTCCAAGGAGATTCTTAGTTGATCATAAACCAAGTGAATGGAATATGTGAAGCTAAGGAAGATTGTATGAAAAAGGTATCTTGATAAGGTGAAGTGGCTTGTCAAAAAGTTTAAAGAAGCCGACTTTGTTCAAGTTCCAATGGAGGAAAACATGAAAGCAGATGCTTTGGTGAAAGCAGCTTCAGCAGAGGGGGCTATGGTAAAGTATGACAGAGTCCAATATATACCAAGCATAGATCTTCCAAAAGTACAGCAAATTGAAGGAGAAGAAAATTGGATGACTCCAATAGTAGTTTACCTCAAAGATGAAAGGCTTCTGGAGGGCAAGGACAAGGCTAGAAAATTGAGAATCAAAGCTGTCAAGTATGTCCTCATAGACGAGAGGTATTATACAAAAGAGGCTTCTCTCAGCCTTACTTAAGATGCTTAGCTCTGGACGAGTCAAACTATGTGTTAAGGGAAGTTCATGAAGGAGCATGTGGAAACCACTCAAGAGTAAGAGCACTAGTCCATAAAGTCATTCGTGTAGGTTACTATTGGCCAACTATTCAAGTAGATGCTAAGGCTTATGTTAAGGTGTGTAACCAATGTCAGCGCTTCAGTAATGTCCCTAGACAACTATTCATCCATACAATAATATGTTCAATAGTAAATGAAAAATGATGGAAATAAACATTCATTTATAAAAGTTTAGAAAAAGGGTAGACGATCACCATCCAAAAACCCTTATAAAGTAAAGCCTAAAAGGCAAGTGTTTGGAAGCTCGTTACAAAGATTATAAACGAGAAAAATGTACTTAGATAAATTCAAATGGTCCAAAACAATGGACCTCATATATTAAAAAAAAGGAAAAAAGAAAAGGAAAATGACAAGATAATATTTCAAACGTTTTTCACTGAGGGTTATCTCTAGAAGTGGGATCGTCCTAAGCAGGCTAGGTAGTGGCATCATCCTCAATGTTGACATCTTCAGAGATCATTTGAAGGAGAGAGCTTACAGCACCAATATTGAGCTTGATGAAACTTGTAAGGTTGAATTTTATCAACCATCTTGTTGGCTTTATTCCGTGCCAAATTTGCTTATATTTTAGCAATTAATAACCCTGTATTTAGGTGGGAATCATGTAAGGGTAGTGTGTGAGAGAGTCTGAAGAAATGCTCAAGATTGTGCAAAGAAGTAGGGGCTCGCGACTGGATCTTGTGGGTAGCTCGCGGTTTGCAAGCCGCCAAAAAGGTGCACACGTGTCAAGCATGCCAGAAGTTGAAGAGTCACACCAGCTGTTGTACAATAGGATAAAAGTCCCAGGCTGGCCAGGTCGTTAGCTCGCGGCTTGAACTCGTGACTCAACCTAGTCGCGAGGTCAAGTCGCCAAAACACCCTGTTTGGGAAAAACTAACTTTTCACATTCCTTCTCACTGTACTATATATATACCCTTATACCCACGATATTGAGAGAGCTTCCAGAGAGAATTTTGAGAGAGAAACCCTAGAGAAAAATAAGATTGATTCATCCACAATCTTCACATAGAGACTCTTCAAATTCCTCTACTTTCTTCCTCTCCATTGTCAAATTCTTAAGAGGTACATTACTAAACATTTTCTCACCATACCCATATCTGTGAGGAGGCCATTTAGTATTTGAGAAGCAGTTAAGAAGGGACCAATTTCATATTGGTAGATGCTATGGTCTAGTAGTGGAATCGGGCAAGCTAAAGAAGAAATAGGTTTGGTGTAACCTCGTTGGAGAAGGAGCTTGGAGGGCTTAGGTACATTGGGTAGATTAAACTTGGAGGGTCTTCTGCTGTTCATGTATCCCAATTACATTTTTTAGTGGATTGTTTACACTTTGGAGGGTGGCGGAGAGGTTTTACGCGGGCTTCGGTTTCCTCTTCGATAACACATCGAGTGTTGTCCTTGTATTTGCATCTCTCTTCCCTTAATCTTTTCCATTTAATTTCTGCTGTGGATGTGAATTTAATTGGTTTAGATTCTTTATCAATTCTGTATTAAGCTTATGTTCATTTTCCGCACATTAATTGTTTGATATTAAGTTTGAATTGGTAATTTGTAAATTGGAGGTCTAAATGTTCAAGGTATTTTATACACTTATTGAACTTTTAATTGGTATCATAGCAGGTACACCTTTATTGGTTTCATTACCATAGTGTGATCCTTGACCCCATATTGAGATGGATCAATCTCAATCTTTAAATGCTCTACCATATTTTGATGGTAGCAACTATGCCTTTTGGAAGGTAAGGATGAGAGCATTTCTGTGTTCTATTGATGAGGCTATTTGGGATGCTGTTGAAATAGGTTGGACAAAGCCAGAGGCAGCCAAATCCACTTGGGATAAGGCAGCTCTCGCGGCGTGAAATGCTAATAGTAAAACACTTAATTCAATTTTTTTGTGGTGTGTCCCTAGATAAATTCCATCGGATTTCTCATATCACCGTTGCCCAGGAAGCATGGCAAATTTTGGAAACCACTTATGAGGGTACAAAGAAAGTGAAAAACATAAAGCTACAAATGCTGACTACCCGGTTTGAGGAGCTCAGGATGAGCGAGGATGAGTCCTTTGACTCTTTCTATAGTAAGCTAAATGAAGTGGTCATCGGCAAGTTTAACCTGGGAGAGAAAACGGAGGACTCGAAAATTGTAAGAAAAATTCTTCGTTCATTGCCGGAGAGCTTCCGTGCAAAGGTGACTGCAATAGAGGAGAGCAAAGACCTTGATGAAATCAAAGTCTAAAAGCTGATCGGTTCTCTCCAAACGTATGAACTTTCATTACCAAATCAAAGAAAGAGCAAATCACTGGCTCTTAAGACAATAAATGAAAAGGTAGAAGGTCATGGTTCATCGGATGAAGATGCAGTAGAAAAGGGTGTTGCCTACCTTGCAAAGAATTTCAGCAAATTTCTAAAATTCAAAAACAGTGAGAAATTTGGTGATAAAGGGAAATTTATGAGTTCCGGAAAAGAGAAGAAAGACTTCAAAAAGAGAGAAGGGAAGGAGTCTCAATCTACACAAGGAGTCACTTGCTTTGAGTGTAACAGACAGGGTCATTTAAAAAAGGAATGTCCTAATTATCTGAGATCGAAGGGCAAAGTGTATGCCACCACTCTCAGTGACTCAGATTCCTCCACCTCTGATTCGGAGGATAGTTGTGATGAAGAAGGGAATTTCTCAACATTCATGACTGTTGCTCATGTTGAGTCTTCGGAGGACTTGAATTTGCTTGTGGAAGAACTTGGGGAGCATAGTGATGAAGAATCATGGGAATTGTAGAAGAATCAAATGCTGAAGAAGATGAAGATACAGCTGGTTTGAAAGAGAACTACAATTCTCTACTTGAGAAGTCAGGAGAATATGCTAGGGTGGCCAAAGCAGCTGTGAAAAAGATGAAGAAAGTTGAAGAGGACTATAAAAGTCTTCTAGTGAGATATAAAGAGGCCAAGTGTGAGATAGAGATGCTAAATGGCGAGCTAACTGAGGCTTACACCAAGGTAAAATTCCTTGAGCTTGAGGTGATTCAAGCAAATGCCAAGGTGGAGCGAGTTTCTACAAAGAAGCTTGATGATGTCCTTTCTTCTCAAAAGACCTTCTTTGACAAAACTGGATTAGGATACACTGGTGAAAGTAGTTTAGTTGTGAACATCTCCAAAGAAGTGAAGTTTATGAAGGCCAAAGAGCCGGTTGTAGTTGTCTCTACTGTTGAAAAGACAAATATTGAGAAGGAGAAGAATGTAACTGACTAGCAAGTGTTGAACAAGCCTCGTAATCAATCTGTGATCAGGTTTGAAGGTAGATCAAAATCTCTTCCTCGATCACAAAGAGGTCCTAGAACGAATCATGTGTGCCATCACTGCGGACTTCAAGGGCACATTTGACCCAATTGTCATAAGCTAAGAGCATTGAGAAATGCTGGTGACCAAAGATCAAGAAGGCCAAGAAATGACAAGAGGACTTGGGCTGTTGAGTCATCAAGAGATCGAAATGTTGATCCCGGAATGATGGACGTGATGAAGATGATTGGTGCATTCACCAATTACTTGGAAAGCTTCACTAGAAGGTTTGAAAGTCCTAACTCTCGTACCCAATCCTATGTGGATATTACCCCAAACGCACGTGACGTGTGGGTGATGAAGGGTACTCATGCATAAGCATTACCACATGTCTATGCATTAATTCTTCTTATGTTGTATGACTATTGGTTTGCTTATTGATTATGAAATTTGAAAATTGTGTGTTTGTTTAATTTTTGTTGTTTGTGTTTACATTATTGCCTCTTATCAATCTTTTATTTCTTGTGTGTCAAAAATCCAAAAACCACATAAAAAGTAGAAAATCCAAAAAGATTGGTCGACATTGTTGAGTTTTGTCTCAAAATATGTTTTACTTTGTACCTTTGTGCAAATGGCTTTGTGCATCTACAAGCATAGCTTGTTCCCTCTGCACTTATATCATTGTGGGAGAAATTTTGAAATCTTTGTGACTGTTGTAAATAGATCTTCAACCTTGACATGAATGATTAGTGAATGGTTTTGTTGATCTTGAGACATGCATAGACTTGTGTCTATATATCTTTCCACATTTTATTTTATTGTTTTTGCTAAAAGAGCTCACAAAATGTAAATCTCCAAATGAAAAGAGATATTGAGCTATAAAAGCCTGTTGCACATACTAGTATTTGACTAGGAAAAAGGGAAAGCGACCAAAATATTAAAAGTTTATGATGCCCAAAAAGCCAAAAGGCTTACTCATCAAAATGAAATATTAAAAATTTCAGGCATCGATCTCAAAATGAGATGTGTTGATACAAATAGATCAAATATTATGTCAAACATGAAGCCAAATGAAAAGTTTCAAAGATATTGTACTCAAGCCTTTGTGGGAGGTCATATAAGCATATTTCTATAATTGAGATGGATCACATTATCTAGTGCTAGTTGTGTATGTCTTGATTGAATTGATCATTGAAACTTCACATTAGACTATGAACTATCTCATCTTTGATATTCACACACAACACACATGTCTATGTTTAATGAATGCCATATTCATTCGTGTGATTATACTTAATTAAATGTGTTTTCACATGCTCTATCAGTGTTGATCTATCACAAAAATATTTTTGAGTGTTTTAGTTGTTTTTAGAATGTACTTTGTTTTTGCAAAAATTGTCAAAAATTGTTTTGCCTTGTCCTGGCGACTTAGTCACGGGTAGAACCAGTCACATGCCCCAGTCGCAAGTCCATCACAGAGATTTTTCGCAACTCACTGGCGACTCATTGGCGGGTAAATGCTTCAGTCGCAAAAAAGACTTAAAATATTTTTCAAAATTTGGATTTTCATGCTTTTCGCGGCTCAGGTTAGCGACTTGTTCGTGAGTGGAAGGTCCAGTCGTGAGGGGTACATAGAGATTTTCGTAGCTCAGTTCGCAACTCTCTCACGAGTGGAACTTCCAGTTGCGAAAAACAGTTAGAAAATTTTCCAAATTTTTCTTCTTAGTGTTCTGGCGGCTGGTTCTGGCGACTTGCACGCGACTTGTCTCAGTCGCGAAAATCGTGTGTTTTAGGCAAACTTGGTCAGTTTTTAAACCTTTTCAGTTTTCCCTCGAACATTTCTGACTGTTCATCTTCTTCCTTTTCTGAAAAACTCTCAATCTCACTGTGTCTCTCTCAAACGAACTTGCATTTTGCTTCATTTCTCTTTCAAATCCCCAAGAAAAAAGGTATGGGTTTCTATTTCCTCACTCTATTCTACATATTTATCTGTGCATTTCCTCATTTTGAAAAATTTTATTTGAGTTTGTGTGTTTTGCAATGTTCGTTCATGGGTTTACTCTATTGGGTTAACTAAAGGGGTTTTGTTGTCTCTAGTGATTTGATGCTTGCTTCACTTGTATCTTGACTGTGTTGCTCTGTGCATATCATTCTCATGGTAGAATGTCACAATGACAGATATTTGTGACTTTGTGATTGACCATAGTTTACAGTGAACTGAACTGTGACTGCTTATTCATCATTGCTACACATCTGTTACTTGTTCTAGTTTACATTGCTTTAGTATTGCTCATTCTCACATACTACTGACAGGGTTCTTGTACTATGTTTAAGTGATATCTCGGTCTGTATTTCAATGAGTCTCCAATTTTTGACTATCTTGAATCTAATCAAGTTGCTATTCGTGTCTTATGTCTGTGCACTTGGATCTTTGCTGTGTGTTTGTTATTTTACAGATGTCTCACCGATCGTCCAAAGAAAAAGAGATTGTAACTGATGTTTCATCATCCCCTATTGCTAAACGAACTCGTCTTTCGTCTCAATCGTCTAAAGACTCGAACTGTGAGAGGTTCAAAACTCCTCTTGATTCTCAGACTCACTCAAGCATTTTTGAAGATGCTACTCTCATTGTGGAACGAGTGGTACAGTTTGACACTTTGGGGATAACTTTTATCCCCAGAATCTTTGTATCTAAAGATTGGGCCAATCTGTTCGGAAATTTCATAGACCCAATGGAAGAGTTGGTTAAGAAATTCTTCTCAAATGCAAGATACATTGGTGTTGAGTTAA
Source organism: Quercus lobata (assembly GCF_001633185.2). NCBI lineage: Eukaryota > Viridiplantae > Streptophyta > Magnoliopsida > Fagales > Fagaceae > Quercus > Quercus lobata. The sequence continues at coordinate 46,850,863 of NC_044904.1, forward strand.
AATGCTGGGTAAGAGGGAAAGAGTTTTCCATCAATCCAAACTACATAGCCAAGGTTCTTCGCATTACTAGGCCTGAGAATGTAGACCTCACCCCTTATGATGATCGAACTCCTAAGGTTCAAGACATTCTGCAAATTCTTGGGCCTGATCATGAAATCTTGAGTAAAGGCACATCTATAAACACTGCAAAGTTTGCTCCTGAATTGACCACACTGAAGCTGATCATGTTCTCCAATCTCTACCCGTTGTCCAATACTGCTTTCATCAATCTTGGAAAAGCTCAATTCCTATGTGATCTTATTACTGGGGCCCTAATTGATATTTGTGCCCATATCTTCCAAACCATTGGGAAGACCACGACTCGAATAGCAACATGAGCATGTATTCCATTTTGTAGTCTCATCATGAAGATCATACTCCTTGAAGGTGTCAATCCCCCATCAGATGGAAAAATAATCAACTGTCCTCGACCAGTATCCATGGTAACTCTTCAAGCTAGCAAGAGTCACTCCTCTCAGAAACTAAAGAGTGAACACATGTCTCCTGCTACAACATCTGCTCATGGGACAGATACACCTATGCATACCGCGACTATCTCTCCTATCACCCCTGAGTTACAGCCGACTAGTAATCAGCCAGACCAGTTTGGTCCTCAAGTTGACAGGTTCGGTCTTTTGTTTGAAAATCTTTAAATGGGCATTGCCGGAATTGAAAGACTTATCTATTCCACCAACAATCAAGTTCAATTGCGTCTCACGATCATGGAAGAATTAGTTAGATGCTATTCAGCAAAATTTAGAGGACAGCCTTTAACTATTCGTGCCAAAAAGGGGGGGAGAGCCTATTGAAAGGGGGAGAGCAACACAAAGGGAGGTGTGTATAAGAAAAGAGGGAGTTGTGTGTGCTCAAGAGGAGAAAGTTGTCATATACACTCACACATACCTTTGGACATATTACCTAACTTTAGCTAGCCTAGTTCATTAGTTATTTACTTATAATATTCTATTATAAACTCTTGGTTTTGTTTGGCTGTGTTTCTTAGGTTATTGTTTTGGCTTCAAAAACTCATGGTTCTGTTTGAAAACACCTTTGTTACTTTGGTTTGTTAATACTTAAAGTTGTTATTCAGTTTTTTTTTGGAGCTTGTTTATGATAGTGTGTGCCCATGTTGCTTCTGTAAGCTTTTAGGGTTTGTTTCCATGAACTTGTAGGCTTTTATGGTCTATACCTTACTTTGCAGCCTTTACGTTTTGTTGCCAATACTTCTAGCTAAATGTTATGCATTTTCTTTAAGTATTCTCACTCTTGTGCCTTTGTAGGATTTGTTCCTAGATGCATATACTTTTAGTATTGTGCATTGGTCGGGTGTTGGGCACACAAATGATTTGCATTGAGCTTATTAACTTGTATGTTCGGATGTTCATTCCAAGTGTGAATGAGCATTGTGGTCACTACTTTATAGTGATTGCCTGTTTGGTCAAGCCATGGTTTATTTCTCGTTCTATTTTGCTTGATCGTATTGTGCTTGCCTCATATGTCTTACAAGTTTTCTGCATACAATGATCAAATTGTGTTGTTGTGTTTCAGGAGTGACTTGTTTATATGATTCAAGAGCTTATCAGATTCTAGAGTTAGGTGTGAGTGAGTTTTGTTTAACTATTCCCAACTCACATTTTAAGTCTAGAGTTTGTTTTAGGGTTTTGTCACGGAATAGCCAAAGGGGGAGATTGTAAGGTTGAATTTTATCAACCATCTTGTTGGCTTTATTCTGTGCCAAATTTGCTTGTATTTTAGCAATTAGTAACCCTGTATTTAGGTAGAAATCATGTAAGGGTAGTGTGTGAGAGAGTGTGAAGAAATGCTCAAGATTGTGCAAAGAAGTAGGGGCTCGCGACTAGATCTCGCAGGTGGCTCACGGCTTGCAAGCCGCCAAAAAAGTGCACACGTGTCAAGCATGCCAGAAGCTGAAGAGTCACGCCAGCTGTTGCACTACAGGACAAAAATCCTAGGCTGGCCAAGCCGTTAGCTCGTGGCTTGAACTCGCGACTCAACCCTGTCGCGAGGTCAAGTCGCCAAAACACCCTGTTTGGGAAAAACTGACTTTTCACATTCCTTCTCACCCTACTATATATATACCCTTATACCCATGATATTGAGAGAGCTTCCAGAGAGAATTTTGAGAGAGAAACCTTAGAGAAAAATAAGATTGATTCATTCACAATCTTCACATAGAGACTCTTCAAATTTCTCTACTCTCTTCCTCTTTATTATCAAATCCTTGAGAGGTACATTACCAAACCTTTTCTCACCATACCCATATCTATGGGGAGGCCATTTGGTGTTTGAGAAGCAGTTAAGAAGGGACCAATTTCATATTGGTAGACTATGGTCTAGTAGAGGAATCTGGCAAGTTAAAGAAGAAATAGGTTCGGCGTAACCTCGTTGGAGAAGGAGCTTGGAGGGCTTAGGTACATTAGGTAGATTAGGCTTAGAGGGTCTTCTACTGTTCATGGATCCCAACTACATTCTTTAGTGGATTGTTTACCGCTTGGAGGGCGGCGAAGAGGTTTTACGCAGAAGGCTTCGGTGTCATCTTCGATAACACATCGAATGTTGTCCTTGTGTTTACATCTCTCTTCCCTTAAGCTTATGTTCATTTTTCGCACATTAATTGTTTGATATTAAGCTTGAATTGGTAATTTGTAAATTAGGGGTCTAAACGTTCAAGGTGTTTTATACACTTATTGAACTTTCAGAACTAAATTCAACTTTTGGGAAGCATTCTTTAGCATCCATACGAAAATCTTCGAAACCAGCAGCATAGTTTGCATCCAAAAGGTCAGTAAATTGTTTGGAAGCTTTGAACTCCACAACAACATCCTTTTTGGCTTTCTTAAGAAGGGTGCTCAGCTCGTCATTCTTTTTCTGAAGATAGTCAAGACGGGTGTCCTTTTTGATGATGACAGCCTTGAGCTCTTCGACGAGGTTTTGCAGTTCTTTAGCCTCGTCTGTAGCCTTGGCTGCCACTTCAGCCTAGCCCTTGCAGTCATCTTTAACCTCCTGAATCCTCGTCTCAAGTTGTATCCTCGTCTTGTCCATCTCTGTGGCCTACTTGGACGTTGTGATGAACTTTGACATTGCCTAAAGTTAAAAAAAAAAAAAAACTTTGTTAGATGAGAAAAATGTAAAGTGACAAAACGAGGCAAAAGTGAAATCACATACCTTGAAGAGATCATGAACAGCAGAATGTTCAAATTCCTTCAAGGACATGTTATAGCATGCAGCCACATCCTCACCAGTCATAGCCTTTTGAAACCGTTCCCAAGCCAAATCTTTATTTTCAACAAGATTCATAGGAACCAATTGAGAAGGTTGAGACGAGGTAGGCGTAGTAGGCTTGGACGGGGTGACTTCAATGGCATAGACGTCTTCATCATGGACTTGGATGGACGGCTGAGATGTAGGAGTAGGAAGGCCAGGCTTAACAAACCCAAGCTTGGACGACCCATGCTTCGCCTTCTTATTTCCTAGACGATTGGGAAGATTTCCCAAATCAAGTGTCTTAGATAAACTTTTCCTTTTATCTTCAACAGAAGGATGAGGCTGAGATTGAGCTTCTGGCCTAGGTTACATCGTCTACTACCTCATTCCCCTTGTTTTCTTTAATGGTTGCTACACCTGAAAAGAAAAATATTAAAATTTAGCTAAGGGTAAAAATCAAATAAACTCTTTAAGTAAAAACTCATGTCTACGAGTTGTAAGTTCGTGGGCTAAAGCTTCAAGAGATGGCTCAGGACCAAGTCTCAGAGTCATAAGATGATGAAGGGTGAGCAATGAATGAAAACTCCTGTCAGCGTATAGACGAGCTCTCTAGATGTGTTCAATAGAGAATCTACTTAAAGATGGTCATCTAACAGCTATAAAAGAAAAAGAGAAAAGGGTTAGATGATTATAAACAAATATATATATATATATATATTTTAAAAACATACCTTTAGGACAAAGGTTCCCTAACTCTCTAGTGTAAGGGGCAAATGGATCCCTGCCAACCTCAACAGGGTGTCCAGCCCAAAAACCAGAAATGAAGAAAAACTCCATCTTCTAGTTTCTATCAGATGTTACAAGTGATTTTATTAGTCTACAATCTTTGCCCCTGGCTGTGAATTGATAAAAACCAAGGGACTAGTTAATCTCTAAGGGTTTGTAGCAGTAGAGGAACTCGTCCACAGTGAGAGGACGATCCCCTTCAAACACTTCCCTCCACAAAACTTGCATAGAGATGACTAGCCTCCATGCGTTAGGGTTAAATTGACATACTCCTAAACCTAACCTGGTAAGTAACTCCCTAGCAAAGGCATTAAGGGGTAGCCTAAGTCCCCTTAAGAGGTAAGCTTCATAAACACCTACGCCAAAACGAGGTTGACAACACCATTCCCCACTAACGGCTAACCTAAGGTTAAGGTTGTCTGGAATTTGGTTCCAACTCCTAAAGGAAGTAAGTCTCTTTTCATCCATCTTGGAATGGACTCCTACAGCACAAATGTAGACCGTCTCAACCTCATCTAAAGGAATGGACGGAGGAACACTTGTCAAGGTACCAGCTTGAGACCTAGAAGTTGCCCTTATCCTAAATTATTCCTAAAAAACTTCTAAAGGAATCCTAGGAACACCAGACATGTATTGCTTGTCAGTGGTGTTCCCCCCACTACTACCGTTACTACTACTACCACTGCTGGAACCATAGTTCTCAGAATCGGATCGGATCGGATCGGGAGGTCGGACTGTGAAAACCGGGAACCGGGATGAAAACCAATTTTTTAAGCATAAAGAACCGGGCATATGTGGCAATTCCGTGAACCCCTAAAACCGGGGTTGGACCACTCGAACCGGTGGCAAGAACCGTGCGGTCCAACCCTTTATCAATTTTTTATTTTTTTTAATAAAAACAACTTAACACAATTTTATTCTACTTAATTAAATTATCCATCTCTTATAAGGAATTAAAAAAAAATATAATTAAAATCCTTCAAAGATATTCAACTTTACTTCAAAAATTAATCATAAATTTTAAAGTTTTCATGGTTATTATTTTATTTTATTAACTTTCTTATTTAATTATTAAATATATGCTTGAAAATAATTAAATTTCCCTCACATATATAGATATATTAGTCAATTTTGCTAGTTTTATAAATTTAATAACTAAATTCAGGCTTTAATTAATTATTAAATTAATTATGATGTCATCACGGTTCGACTTCGGTTCGACCTCGGTTCGATCTCAAAAACCTTGAACCTCTCCCTTTTACGGTTCAATGAACGGTCCGGGTCTGAAAACCTTGGCTGGAACCACTATAAGTAGTAGTGTCATGGTACTCGTCTATCGCCTTATCAACACTATTACTAGACGAAGAAACAACAATCTCAGACATCTTGAAAAAATTTGAGGGAAAACCTAAGAATGAGGATGAAGAGAAGACCTGGCTCTAGATGAAGGAAGACTAAAGACGTGGAAATACTTCTAGATGAGGGACTGGGCGACGAATGTCAAGGGAGAAAATTTAGGAAATGTGAAGGGTAGGAGAGGAATTCTACTATATATAGACAGTGAAATTTGGCATCTGAAACGGCGTGACCAACCGGAGAATGCCACATGGCATATTCCTTGAAAAGTTAAATCGATGCAACCAATCACCAATGAGGTCATGACACGTGGCATATCATCTAACCACTGACATAAAGACACACGTCCAAAGAACAGCACTAAATTCTACAGTGCTCTAGACGACCCTTGGACAAGGGGGCAACTGATGGTGAACTAAAAATTGAATCAACTCCAATTCATCCATGAGAGTTATCCAGGTCAGAAAGTTAGGAATTGTCATCCCTAGTAGGATAGTCATCCATGGGCATAAGGGTCGTCCATCAGGAAAACGCCTAGACGACCCCCAACACTTGGTAAATTTCTAGAAAGATTTACCTACAAAAGCTAGTGAATCGAACCACGTGTTACTATTTTGAAACATAAACAAGATCCTGATTCATTGCAATAACTTCCTACTAAGTACTTAACTTCCAATGACAATTGTAGAAGATAAGATTGAATATTCTAACTCCTATAGCGGTTGTAGAAGTTCAGTATGAACCTTCTAATTTCCTCAAATATTGGGGAAGTTACGAGACAAGTAAACACTCCAAAGCATACTATATAAGCACTCATCCACATCAAATAGAAGTAAGTTCTCACCACTCTTAAAGTTGGAATTGTAACGTTCCAGAGAAAAAAATAACTTAAGCATCGGAGGGTTCTTGGCCGATTCATCTCAGTCACATTTGATCTTGTATCTTTTTCTTTTCAGGCCTTCCAAACAATCATTAGTCCATAGCAGCCTGGAACATTCAGCCTACTGATTTTCTTTACATCATCATATATCAATAAGAGTATAAGGTTTGCTATCACAATGTAAGAGCAATGTATCTAAAAAGAAAATAAAAGATACAAAAAGTCCTCACTATATCCCTCATAAACAAAAACACTATCCCTAACAAAAATATCTCCTATAATAACTTTCCCCCTAAGTACATGACTACTCTTATACCTAAAACTACTCCTCATTTTTTGTCACAAATGACAAAGGGTAAGTCATTGAGAAGCAGTCATCTCCTCGTCACTAGAAAAGTGAGCGCCATCATCCTCATCAGCATCATCACCACCAGAGCCAACATCATTACTCTCATCCTCTGAAGCCTGTGAAGATGGAGATGAAGATGCAATGAAACCACCCATAACAGCTTGTGTCATGCGATTCGGCCAACACGGGTGTTCACCTGACATAACTTATCACTGAGAGTGTCAAGGCGAGCATCCATGCGCAGCTGTGCCATGATAGCCTCGAGAGTCACTCCACCCATAAAAGAACAAGGAGCGGAGGTGGATGGAGCAGAAGAAGCTAGAGGAGTCGTCGTCTCGGTTCGTGGCCGTTTCGGTCGAAGCTGGGCCTCGCTCCATCTAACAGTTGCTGCGTCTATGACACATATAATAGAGAAGTGTGGAGACTTAGGATAGGAGATGGATGCATGGCGAAGAATCCACGTGATAGCAGAAGGGAAAATGAGCTTATCACAGCTCGCTATATTCTTATAGACATCTATAAGGGAGAGTATGAAGTGAGAGGGAAAGTCAATAGTAAGTCCCTCAAGTAGGGATTGTAAAAATCAAACACGAGGGTCAGTAATCGAATTATAGTGAGACAATGGATGCAAAACAAATATCATCACCATATTCAGGAATTTCGGACCTTTTGTAAAGCCCGACCAATGGGTGTTTTGACGATCACCCTAAGATGAGGGTGTCTCACAGAATGGAGACATGAGTTCGTCTTTGGACATAGTCCTAAGACGATCACAACTGGGGTAGTCAACAAACTCTACCCTCAGAACGTGTAGCACCTTGGATATAAGATCCGGAGTGATTACAATGCGCATACCTTGAACACGAGTGATGAAATGAGGTACAGAGTAATCAAATCCGTGCATATTGGAGTAAAAATCCTATATGATCAAGGAGGGACAAGTGACCAGGATGCCACAAAGGGACTCCTAACCCCTACTGCAGATGACAGTGGGAAGGTCAGTGTCAGAAAAATCTGATAAGATGACTTGGCGTTCTAAATGAATGCCTCATCGAGAAAAGTTCTTTGAGAAGTCTTGACGCGCTTTCTCATCACGGAATCGAATGTGAGAAGGCGTAGAATCAGAAGTAGATGCCCCGAAACGAAAAGGGTTTCGGGACAGAGTAGACTTGCTCTTTTTAGGTGCCATAGAGCAAACTAACCGAATAGAAAGAGAGAGAGAGAGGGACAAGTAGAAAAGTACCAAGCAATCAATATCAATAAGATAGGGAAAAAAAAGTACGTATGCATGAAAAATGCATGAGCATGTGACATGTAATAATGAAAACACCATAGGCTCAACCCAATCCAATCCTACCAACACACATGATTTCAACATAGTAAACACACATCTAAAATGCATGAATTATTGTTAAAATGCAAATGCGATGCAATGCATAAACATTGAAGATCATTTAAACAAAACCCAACCCAAAAATTTTGCAAAAACCTCATTAATTTTGAAAAACCCCAAAAACTTTTCAAAAACCTAAAACTTAGGTAAAAAATGAATGACATGCATGATTAATGTGAGAAGGAAGATCATACCAGAGGAAGAAAACATGATTGAGGCAAAAGATTGAGTGGGAGAGAAGTTTAGAGAGAGAGAAGAAATTTTTGGGGAGGTGAAGAGTCAGAAACTGTTGAGAGAGATCGGGGAAAAATTGCGTTGAGGCTTTATATAGGAAACCACGATTCTCGATGGATCAAAACGTGTTGAAAGGTGTCGAACACTAAATCTTGACAGATGCAGTTATCGAGGTGCTATCGAGAGGTGTCCATAGCAAAGTGACCTTGATGGATGGAGAAGATATCAAGCATCTATTGAGCATACATAAACTTTCTCGATGGATTGAGAAGCTGTCGAGAAGCTATCAAGACAAATTCTCAAAAACTTCGATTGATCGAAATTGCGATAACAGCTGTCGAGAAAGGAAGATCAAGAGGCTCGATAGATAGCCTATCTGTCAAGAGGTATTGAGAAGCTGTCAAGATTGCTCAAAAACAGTTTTTCAAAGAAGAGAAAAGCATAGATATGAATGCAATTAAGCATGCTATTCATCCAAAGATCCAAACAACATTTTAAGCTCTCAAGAACATCTCTGAACAAAAAAAATGTCAAGTATTTAGATCCAAAACACACATATATACTAAACAATTCTAACCAATTTTATATTTCAAAGACAAGTCAAGACAGTTTAATGAGCATACATTAACACATGTATTCCTTATGATGACCAAATCTCATTATACCTACTACACATGTGTCAAGAGTAGCAAAGAATACTGCGTGTTGTGTGCGAAAAATATCGCAAGATAGTATAAGTGTCTATATGTTATGACGATTTGAGATATAAGAAAATCACTTTAATTCGCACACAATCATAACTGCTTGATGGAGACTATCACCTTCGAGGTATATCTATAACTTCCACATCTCCTAGAAGACACGCTTGCAATCATATATAAAGTATTTTGATTCTTTTTACTTTTATTTTTCTTTGCATATTTTCTTTTGTAAAGCATATTATGCAAGGGCATATAAGAGAGAGAAAAGAAATACCCAATGATGTTAAGCTTTTGACATTGCACTTTTGCTATGCCGAAACATGCAGATGTCATTTCATGATTGGCGGGTAACAGTGGTGGGATGATTATTTATGCCTTTCTCTTAGGATTTTCTAGTCCTTCCTGTCAAAAAGAGTTTTCCCATCAAAAAGAGTTTTCCCGTCAAAAAGAGTGATATGAGTGTTAAGTATAAGAGATCACTTAATTTTACTCATTACAAACACGAGCCACAAAACTCACTTGCTTAGTTGTGCATAGAGATGCTCATTTAAGCTACAAAGGATATAAAATTTAGAGAACTTTGTTTCAATGGTCATCCAAGGTACATAAGTACCAATGTACACAAAACACATGTTGTTTTTGTATTTTTCTGATTTTTCAATTTTTATTTTTTATTTTTATGAAAAAAAATAAAGCAAAACTGAAAACAAACAAACAAAAACATGTTAACCAAAGCAAAGCATAAAACTAGACTGACTCAAATCTAGAAAGCAAAACACACAAGTAATGCAAGCAAACAATAAAGGGAGAGAGAGAAAAGTGACAAAATTTCACCAGAATATGTCCAGTTAAGCAAAATTTCACCACTAAAAACACATCACTTTTATTCCATGATTCTTATTGAGGGCAATGTAACTAGATGTGTGTTGGCCACTATGGGCAGTACTGACCTGTCATTAAGGTTCCTTATTGATAGATAAAAGATGAAGCCAATACCAATTATTTGAAGGTTTCCAAGGATTTAGTCTTTTCACGTGTAAAGCATCTTTGCCTTGTTGTCTCTGTGGTGTTGGATGGCATTGAGATTTGAGATCCAAGGATCTAAGTGACAAACTTGTTTGGAGTAAATTCTTTATTTAGTTTGCTAAAAGGTTTACATTGGATTGGTCTTGGGAAACTGCAAGGATTTTTGAATAGGCTTTAGATTAAGGTAAGTAACCTTATATTTTAACTACTGAAAATTGTTTATAGTTGTTACAATTTTATTTCTATTGTATTACTGATTTCAAGTAAAGAATTATCACAAATATATCTGATTACTACATATATGACGTATTTTATTTAATTGTTTTTAGCTATATTGATTTAAAGTAAAGAATATAGAAATATCACAAATAGATTTGAATATTGAATATTGAATATATGATTATATATATATATATATGTATGTATTTGAATAAGATATATTTTTGGTAGAAACTATGATTTCTTATATATGATTATGGATAATCTGACTATGAATTAATTCTGATACCCAGCCAATGAGGGTTATTCATTGGTAATTTGATACCCAAACCAATGGGGGTTATTCATTGGTACTCTGATACCCAGCCAATGGAGGTTATTCATTGGTATTTTGATACCCAAACCAATGGGGGTTATTCATTGGTACTCTGATACCCAGTCATGGGGATATAGCGTGACCATAGTCATAAGATTGTTAAGAATATGAATTACGTTTGAACATTTGAACTATTTTGAGACCTTAAAACTACATATGTGATTTTGAAAATGTTTGAGTATTTGAACTATTTTGAGTCATTAAAACTGCTTATGTATTTTTAGAACTTATTGTAAGTTATAGTTTTTGATATTTGAAAAAAACTGACTACTTTCTAAACTATCTATGATATTAAAGTATGTGATCTATTTGTAACTTATTATTTTAAGACTATAAAACTTCTTTAGTTATTTTTGAAAACCCATAGCATATTATAACTTTTGAAGGCTCATATTACATCTTATTACTTTGTAGATCTATTGCTTGATAGAACTTATTAGGATTTTGGGTTACTTATTAAGTTGTCAGCTCACCCCCCCCCCCTCTTTTCCCTTCCAATTTCAGATTATGAAGAATAACAAGTTTTGGGAGTTTTGATGATTGTGTTGTGAGCAAGAAAAGAAGCTTAGTGATTTTGGGATTGGATGGTCTTCTAATAGTTTTATATTTATTGGCCAATTGGCATTATGTACGTAAGGTTTGGATTTTTATTCCTATTAAATTATTGGAGATCTATTCATAAAGAAATTGTTGAGGTATTTTGGATTTAATTGATTTAATTTTTGAGGATAAATTTTAGTTGCTAAGAAGGCCTTGCACACTTGTAGGGTGCTTACATTATAAGCGTGTGGTAGTTGTCACATGCCTATCTTTATAGTTGGGTTCAGGGCGTGACATTGTCAAAGATTGTATCTCTATTTCACTCCCAATCCGCTTCACTCCTATAAACCAAAGAGTAGGGGGTTACCCTTGTTGACGCACCGATAGAAATCCTATAACCCCATAAAGCAAATGGAAGTTTCTTGGCCCAATCCTTATGTGTCACTACCATCTTGGCCAGGATGTTCTTGATATTCTTATTGATTGCTTCTATGGCCCCATTAGTTTGCAGTCGGTATGGTAAAGACATGAGATGCTCAAGTGTATATAACTCCATAATCCTTCAGACTTCTCCCTCAAAGTGGGAACCATTGTTAAAGATGATTTCTTGGGTACTCCAAACCGGCAAATGATGTTGTTTTCTATGAATCGAGCCAAGCGGCTTTTAATATGGACTAGGAGTCTGCCTCCACCCATTTAGTGAAATAGTCAATTGTAACTAGAATGTACTCGTTCCAATTCTCTATGCCCCACACAGAGAAAGGCTAAGATGAGGTTATGATGTATAGCTCACTAGGTGATACATGGTTTAAGGTTTGCATGGGTTTGGTAGTCATAGCAACTTTTCATAAAAATTATGCAATCAGTTCATCATGATAGGCCAAGAATGTATTGACCCCTAGTGATGAATTAACCAATTAATTAGCCAAGTTAATTAATTAATTCAATTTGCATGCAATAAGTATGGTAGCACAAACAAATCACCAACTAAGTTAAAGTGCAGCAGAAAATAAATTGACACGGTGATTTGTTTACGAATAGGGAAAACCTACATGGCAAAAACCCCACCGAGTGATTTTAAGGTCATCACTCCTGAGAATTTACTATTATCACAACAAGCGGTTACAAGTAAAGGAATCCCAGTACCTTATACCAACTTACAGTTGAACCCTTACCCCAATTCCTAATTGGACTTGTTTTGTAGTGACAATCTCTCATTTTCAATGCATAGCTCCCAGTACATGACTAACCAATTCGATGCGCAGATCCTAGTACGCAGCTTTCTCACCAACTTGAGAAAGATGTTGGTTGCAAAGTTCTTCAGTTCATCAACACAATGAAGATTACGAAGCTCCTTGGTTACAAAACCCTACGGTGTACAAACATAGCAGTTTCTTGAAGAGAATGATGAACTAGGGCATATGTCTTTGGTTCACAATATGCTTGTGAAAAACTTTTGCATTCTGTTGCATCAGCTGTGACGAACCTTAAAACAATCATTATATATGTTTAGGGTTGTGAGAAAAGAAAGCCCAAACACGTATTCACGGATTGAAGTGAAATCAACTCTGAAAATTTGATTTTCATAAACCTCGATAGATAGCTTATCTGTCGAGCTAGCTGTCGAGCATCAGGCTTCAGCAAATTTTTAAACCTTGATAAATACTAGCTATTAAGCTAGTTGTCGAGCTTTAAAATCCAGCACTTCTGCACTTATTTCTTGGATAGATTTGCATGGCTTTAGCACTTGATCTTGAAACCTTGTTTTTTGAAGCATTAAACACATCCTAGATCTACGTAATTACAAGTAAAGTGTGTTTTATCAAAGGATTAGCCAATTCTATATTGACATATGTTCTTAACATTGAATCACATATGTCCTAACAATCTCCCCCTTTGGCAATCCGTGACAAAACCACAACAAACAAATGAACGTATGAGAGAAGTCATAAATCACTCAACTCATACTTGCTTGTTGAATACAATAAAATCTATCCGAACACAAACTCTTGAAAAACTTTTCAAGAAGACTTTGACAACCTGTATTTCTGAAACATTTTAAACAAAACTCATCACGGCATTTTAGTGTGAAACAGAAATAAAAAATTGCATACAATGTAAGAAGCATGTGCATAAAGAGAGAAAAGAAACAACACATGTAAAGATAGGTAAGTAACATATATCAATATATATAAACCTAAATATAAGTACAATGTATGTCAAATGGTCACAAGACCAATATACATGAGGTAAATGTGAAAGAAAGAAAAGAAATATGCATAAAAACCTCACCACATCCCTCATAGTATAAACACTCCCCTTATCACAAAAATCTCCTATGACTACTTTCATATCAAAACTATTCCCCCTTTTTGTCACAAGTGACAAAGGGTAAGTACATCAAGTAGACATCTCATCATTATTAGGCGAGCTTGCACCATCATCCTCATCAGCATCATCATTGCCAAAGCCATCATCACTCTCATCCTCTGAAGCTAGTGGAGATGGAGAGGTATAAGCAGTGAAACCACCCATGGTAGCTTGTCGTCATGCAATATGACCACCATGGGTGTTCACCTGACACAGCTCATCACTAAGTGTGTCAAGGCGAGCATCTATGCGCACAAGTTATGCCATAATGACCTCGAGAGTCACTGTCTCGGTTCGAGGCCGCCTCGGTCTAAGCTGGGCCTCGCTCTGTCTCACGGTAGCAGCATCTATGGCACTCATAACCATAAAATAAGGAGATTCAGGATAGGAGATAGAAAAATGGCAAAGAAGCCTCATGATAGCGGAAGGAAAAATGAGTTTATCACGAGTCGTCGTATCCCTATAGACATCTATAAGGGATAGAATAAAGTGAGAAGGGAAGTCAATAGAAATGTCCTCTAAGAGGGATAACAAAAATTGAGCACGAGGCTCTGTGATAGAGTTATACTGAGACAAAGGATGAAGAATCAATGTCATCACCATGTTAAGGAATCTTGAACCTTTTGCAAAGCCTGAGCAAGGGGTATTTTAACGGTCACCCCAAGATGAGGGTGTCTCACAAAATAGAGACGAGAGTTCGTCTTTGGACATAGTCCTCAGACGATCGCAGATAGGGTAGTTAGGTTGTGCTACCCTAGGAACATGTAGTACCTCGGATACAATATCTGGAGTAACTACAATGCACGTACCTCGAATGCGAGTGACAAAATGAGGTACAGAAGTATTGAATCCATGCGTATTGGAGTAAAACTCCTGTATGATCATGGAAGGACAAGTGACCGAGATATCACAAAGTGACTCCCAACCCCGACTGTCCTTACGGGCTTTATCATAATGGAACCGTACGTGAGAATGAGTGGTGTCTGAAGAAGAAGATCCCTCAGAACGAAGAGGATTCTGGGACAGAGTGGATTTTCGTTTAGGTGCCTCAAAGCAGCTAACAAAAGAAAAAGGGAGAGAAAGAAACACACAGAAAAGAACCAACAATATCAATATCAATATAAAGATAACTGAAGGTACGTATGCATGAACAGGTGACATCCATACTTAAAAACATCATGGGCTCAGCCTAATCGAAACCTAACAGCACACAACAGTTCAACATATATAACACACATCTACAATGCATGAAAATATAGTTATAATGCAAATGTGATGCAATGCATTAATATTTAGGATCATTTAAACATAACCCAACACAAAAATTTCACCAAAACTTCATCAATTTTGAAAAACCCTAAAAAAATTTCAAAAACCCAAAAACCTAGGTCTAATGCATGAAATGCATGAAGAATGAAGGATTCAGGACCTTTACCAATGAAGAAGAACTAGAATTAGGCCGAAAATCACTTGGGAATGAAGTTTAGAGTTAGAGAGAAAGGTTTTGGGAGGTGAAGAGACAAGATCTGTCGAGTGAGATCGGGGAGGAATGAGAGAAAATCGCGCTAAAATGTATATATAGAAAATCATAAATCTCAATGGATCGAGAGGTGTCGAGATTTAAAATGCGTGAATTAGCTATTGAAGTGCTGTTGAGGATTTTTCGAGAGGTGTCCACAGCAAAAGGGGCTCGATGGATCGAGAATCTATCGAGCATCCAGAAACGTTCTCAATGGATCAAGTAGCTGTTGAGAAACTATCGAGAATGCGATAAAAAGAAGCTGAAAGGGCTCGATAGATAGCCTAGCTGTCAAGAAGTGTCCAGCAGCTGTCGAGATTTCTTAAAAATAGTTATTCAAGGAAGAGAAAAACATAGACATGAATGCAATCAAGCATGCTACACAACCAAAGAACCAAACAACATTTTAAGCTCTCAAAATCATCTATCAATAAGAAAATTGTCAAGCATATAGATCCAAAACACACACACATACACTAAACAAGTCTAATCAATTTTATATTTCAAAAATAAGTTAAGACAGTTTAGTGAGCATACATTAACACATGTATTCCTTGTGATGTCCAAATCACATTGTACCTACACATATATCAAAAGTAGCAAAGAAAATTGCGTGTTATGTGTGAAAAACATCACAAGATTGCATAAGTGTCTACATGTTATGACAATTTGAGATATGAGAAAACCACTTTAACTCACACACAATCATAACTGTTTGTTGGGGACTATCACTTTCGAGGTACATCCTATAACTCCCACATCTCCTAGAATACACGCTTGCAATCATATATAAAGCATTTTGATTCTTTTTGCTTTTTATTTTTCTTTGCATATTTTTCTTTTAAGCAAACCAAGCATGGGCATATAAAAGATAGAAACGAAATACCCAATGATGTTAAGCATTTGACATTCCAGTTTTAATGATAGGCACTTTCTTAGCTTGAATATTGGATAGACTTGCATGATTTTAACACTTGATTTTCAAACAAGGTTTCTTGAAGTATTAAACACATCCTAGATCTACCTAAATACAAGTAAAGTGCGTTTACTCAAAGGATTAGACAATTACATAAAATAATGACATATGTTCCTAACATGTGAAACACATATGTCCTAACAATCTCCCCCTTTGGTAATCCGTGACAAAACTACAACAAACAAATGAATATATGAAAGAAGTCATAAATCACTCAACTCAAATTCACTTGTTGAATATAATAAAATCTATCCTAACACAAACTCTTGAAAAACTTTGTAAGAAGAGAGTTTATGGCAAGTAGACTTTGACAACCTGTATTTCGGAAACATTTTAAACAAAACTCATCAAGGCATCTTTGTATGAAACATAAATAATAGATTGCATACAAATAATAAAAAGCATATGCATAAAGAGAGAAAAGAAACAACACATGTAATGGTAGATGAAAGAAACATACATCAACATATAAAGAAAATAAGTATAATGTATGTCAATAATGGTCATAAGACCCATGTATAAGAATAAATGTATCTAAAATAGAGAAAAGAAAAAGATACAAGTAATCCTCACTACATCCCTCAAATATCAATACTCCCCCTAACAAAATGGTCCTATACTAACTCTTCCCTTAAGTATGACTACTCTCATATCCAAAACTACTCCCCCTTTTTGTCACGAGTGACAAAGGGTAAGAGTGTCAAGTAGACATCTCATTTGTACCGAAAGAGCTAGCATCTCCATAATCATTATCCTCAGAAGTAGTAGCACCATCATCATCATCCTCATCCTTAGCCTTAGAAGCATTTGGAGTAGGTGGAGGAGAAGTCTTAGAAACAAAACCACCTATGACCACCTGCCATCGTGCAATACGATTGACACAGATGTTCACATGATACATTTCAGTAGAGAGTGTATCAAGGCGAGCATCCATTTGCTAAAGCCACGCCATGATGTCCTGGAGAGTCACATCGCTCGTGGAAGAGGAGGGAGCGGATGTGGATGGAGCAGAGTTGAACGGGTGAGAGAAGTTGTTGACCCAAACTACCTCGACCTAAACTATGCCACACTCTGTTTAATGATAGCGGTGTCTATGGTACACATGTAAAGTGGTCGAACACTGGAGAGGGAACAAAAAAGTGGCGTAAAATCTTCCTGATAACCGAAAGGAAAGATAAGCTTATCACGAGTCACCGAATCCCTATGTAACATCTATGATATAAATAATAAAGTGAGAAAGAAAATATATAGTAAGATGCTCAAGAAGGGACAACAAAAATCGAGCATGAAGCTTTGTGATAGAGTTATTATAGTGAAAGAGGGGGTGAAGACAAAAGTCATAACAATGTTCAAAAATCGAGGGCCTTTTGCAAAGCCTGAAAAAGCAGATATAAGCTCGTCTTTAGACACAGTCTTCAGATGATCACAATCGGGGTAGTCAGGAAACTCTACTCTAGGGACACGGAGCACATCCGCAACAATCTGTGGTGTGACAGCAACGTGCATACCTTGAACGCAAGTGATGAAATGAGGTACTGAATAATCAAATCCATGCATGATAGAGTAAAACTCTTGGATAAGCACGGATGGACATGTGACCGGGACGTCACACAGTGACTCCCAACCCTGACTGTGAATGACAGTGGGTAGGTTAGTGTCGGCGAAGTCCACCAGGATGACTTGGCATTCAGAATGAATGCCTTGTCGAGAAAAGTTCTCCGAGAAGGCCTTTTGGGCATCCTCATCATGGAACCGAATAGATGAAGGAGTAGGATCAGACAAAGTGGATGCCCTGGAACGAAGAGGGTTCTAGGATGGAGTAGACTTGCGTTTAGGTGCCACAGACATAGACTAATGCAAACAGAAGAGAGAGGGAGAGAGAGAGAGACAATCAGAGAAGTCCCAAAAACAATTCAAATATATCAAGATATATTGAAGAGAAAGAACGTATGCATAGGAATGCATGAACATGTGACATGCAATATAAAAAGCATCATGTGCTTAGCCTAATCCAATCCTACCAGCACACAATCAGTTGCATACAACTAGATGCATGATAATACTGTTATAATGCTCATGAGATGTAATGCATGAAGTTTTTTAGATCAAATCTTTAAAACCCATCCCAAAATTTCAACAAAAGCTCAACGATTTTGAAAAACCCCAAAATATTTCAAAAACCCAAAACCCATATCTAAATGCATGAAGAATGAGAGAAAAAGAGATCATACCAAGTGATTTGAAGCAAGGAAAGTCCGAAAATCACGTGGGTTTAAAGGTTTTGGGAGAGAAGTGAGTGTTTGGGAGGAGAGGAGACGAATCTGTCAAGAGAGGTCGAGGAAACTGAGAAAGAAATTGCGAATAGTGCTTAAATAGGAACCTTTTAAAGCTCGATCGATCGGGATGTGTTGAGGAGCTGTCGAGGTTTAAACGCGTGTCCTAGCTATCAAGCCAGCTATCGAGGTTCTATCAAGGAACAATTCAACAGAAAAATTTATAAAAAAGCTCGATGGATCCACCTAGCTATCGAGGATCCAAAAGATATGTTGATCGATCCACCTAGCTATTGAAAGGTGTCGAGATTGCGATAAAAACCAGTTGAAGAGCTCGATAGATAAGCCAGGTGCCGAAAGGTGTCGAAGAGGTGTCGAGATTGCTTAAAAACAATTTTTCGAGAAGGGAAAAACGCAGATATGAATGCAATCAAGCATGCAACTTAACCAAGGATCCAAACAACATTTTAATCTCTCAAAAACATCTCTCAAACAAGAAAAATGTAAGTATATAGATCCCAAAACACACACACACACACACACACACACACACACACACACACACTAAACAAGTTTAATCAATTTTATATTTCAAAAACAAGTTAAGAAAGTTTAGTGAGCATACATTAACACATGTAAACCTTGTGATGGCCAAATCACATTGAACTTGCACATGTATCAAGATTAGCAAAGAATATTGCGTGTTGTGTGGGAAAAATATCGCAAGATTGCATAAGTGTTAACTAGTTAAGACAATTTGAGATATGAGTAAATCGCTTTAACTCACACACAATCATAACTATTTGATGGGGGCTATCACCTTCGAGGTACATCCTATAACTCCTAAATCTCCTAAAATACATGCTTGCAATCATATTTAAAAGCATTTTTATCTTTTTGCTTTTTGTTTATCTTTGCATATTTTTCTATTGAGCAAACCATGCATAGGCATATAAGAGATAGAAAAGAAATACCCAATTATGTTAAGCATTTGACATTCCAATTTTGCAATGTATCAAGATTAGCAAAGAATATTGCGTGTTGTGTGTGAAAACCATCGCAAGATTGCATAAGTGTTAACTAGTTATGACAATTTGAGATATGAGTAAATCGCTTTAACTCACGCATAATCATAACTATTTGATGGGGACTATCGCCTTTGAGGTACATCCTATAACTCCTACATCTCCTAGAATACATGCTTGCAATCATATTTAAAAGCATTTTGATCTTTTTGCTTTTTGTTTTTCTTTGCATATTTTTCTTTTGAGCAAACCATGCATAGGCATATAAGAGATAGAAAAAAATACCCAATTATGTTAAGCATTTGACATTCCAATTTTGTAATGTTGAAGCACACAAATGTCATTCATGATTGGTGGGCAATAGTGGTGAGATGGTTATTTATGCCTTTCTCTTAGGATTTTCTAGTCCTTCCCATCAAAAAGTGTGATATGAGTGTTACGTACAAGAAATTACTTAATCTTACTCATCACAAACACGAGCCAAAAATCTCACTTGCTTAGTTGTGCGTAGAGATGCTCATCTAAGCTACAAAAGATACAAAGTTTAGAAAACTTTGTTTCAATGGCCATCCAAGGTACATAAGTACCAATGTACACAAAACATACACTGTTTTTGTATTTTTCTGTTTTTTCAATTTTTATTTTTATTTTTATGAAAAACAAAATAAACAAAACTAAAAATAAACATACAAAAACATGTTAAGCAAAGCAAAGTATAAAACTAGACTAACTCAAAATAAAAGCAAAACACACAAGTAATGCAAAAACAAAAACAAGAAGAGAGAGAAGAAAGTGATAGAATCACTTGGAGCCCTTTTCCTTCCACACCTTGGAAGAACTTTTCCTTTGAGTAAACTCTTGAACTAGTGGTGAAGAGGATGAATTAAAATTGTTCAAGTTCGAAAGGAACATGAGGGCTTTGAGAAGATCTCTAAGAGATGCAAGAGAGGATTGAAGCTGATTCTAGTTTCCCGAAGCTATCATGCCGTTGCTTTGTTGAGTTGCTAACCACTTATAGCAATTTGGTCGAGTATGACCGGCAACTCCACAATGATGACAGAGTTGCTGCTTCTTTTGTTTAGGCTTTTAAGAGTTAGCCTTCTTAGCCTTAGAGATTTTAACTTCTTTCTTATCCTGCTTTGGGGGTGCTCCTAAGATAAATTTACCCTTGTCTAAGTTCTCACTAGCTTATTCAGTTTTATTATTGTTCTCAATTTTAACATTATAAGCAAGAAGAAAAAAAATAGTAGTATTGGCAAAAGCAATACTAGAAGAAGAGAAATCATACCCTAAACCTGTTTGATCAGAAGCAGATTTCTGAATGCTGAGCATCTCATCAAGTTTTGCACTTGAAGTCCTCTCCAATGGAGCTCTAACTTGAAATAGCTTCGCTTCAAGCTTCCTGGTCTTCTCAGCCAAGAAATTATTCTCAAACCTCAGTGCTCCAATAGTCTGATTTGCTTCATCAAACTTTGTGGAAAGCTCTTCACAATCAAGTTCCACATCACTGAGCTTCTTGGTGGCCAGCCTATAAATTTTCTTGTGCTTCTCAGAAAGCTTGTACAGTTTCTTATAGGCTGTATGGATATCATCTTGATCATCCATCTTCTTGAATTTAGAATCCATCAAGTCCTCTTCTTTGTCCACATCTTCAAAGGAATCTTGTCAATATCCTTTAATTCCTTTATAGCCATGATCTTGGCATGAAATCTCTCGGGAAGAGATCTGAGCACCTTTCTCACAATCTTGGGTTCAGGAATGATTTCCCCAAGATTGAAAGCTGAGTTCACTATATCCTTATGCTTGTCATAGAACTCATCGAACACCTCATCCAACTTCATCTTGATTTATTCAAAGCTTGTAGTAAGCCTCTGAAGTTTTGAATCTTTGACAGCCTTGGTTCCCTTATAGGTTGTCTAGAGAATGGTTCATGCCTCCTTAGCTGTTTCAAAGGAGGATATCTTCTTGAACTCCTCATTAGTGACCGCACTAAATAAGGCATTCAATGCTCTGCTGTTGAAGTTTGCCACCTTGATCTTGGTATCATCCCAATCAGTCGACGCTTCCTTCAGCTTGGTCCAGCCTATCTTAATAGCTTGCCACCCCTTCTCATCTAGAGACTGCAAGAAAACTCTTATGCATACTTTCTAGTATGCATAGTTAGTACCATCAAATAATGGAGGGATGATAAGAGATTGTCCTCTATCCATGACAAATAGGGGTCAATGGATCACATAGCAAAGATTAAAACCTAATCAGAGTGTGCCTACTCTAATACCACTTGATAGGCCAAAAACGAATTAACCCCTTGTGATGAATTAATTGATTAATTAGTCAAGTTTATCAATTAATCAAATTAACATGCAAAATGCGTGGTAGCACAAACAAATCACCAATTAAACTAAGTATGCAGCGAAAATTAAATTAACACAATGATTTGTTTACGAATAGGGAAAACCTACATAGCAAAAACCCCACTTGGTGATTTTAAGGTCACCATTCCCGAGAATCCACTATTATCAAAACAAGTGGTTACAAGTAAAGGAATCCCAGTACCTTCTACCAACCTACAGTTGAACCCTTACCCCAATGCCCAATTTGACTTAATAGTGACAATCTCTCCTTGTAATGCACAGCTCCCAGTATGTGACTAACCAATTACGCAGATCCCAGTACGCAATTTCAATCACCAACTAGAGAAGGTTGTTGGCTGGAAAGTTCTTCAGTTCATCCAGATGATAAAGATCAAGAAGATGCTTAGTTACAAAACCCTACGATGCACAAACATAGCAGTTTCTTCATAAAAGAGATGAATTAGGGAAAATTCTATCTACGGTCACAATTTGCATGAACAAACTTTGCTTAACAGTTATGCAACTTGAGTCACCTTTGAAGGCCCTTAAAATAATCCTTTTATATGTCTAGGGTTATGAGAAAAGAAACCCCAAACACATAATCACGGATTGGCAGAAAATAGAATAGAAAAATCTATTTTTCTTAAACCTCGATAGATAGCTATCTGTCGAGCTGCTGTCGAGCCACGGGACTGGAACAGCTCTTAAAGCTCAATAGATGCTAGCTGTCAAGCTTTAATGAAAGCCACTTTCTCAGCTTGAATATTGGACAAACTTGCATGGCTTTAACACTTGATCTTGAAACAAGGTTTCTTGAAGTATTTAACACATCCTAGATTTACCCAAATACAAGTAAAGTGCGTTTTGTCAAAAGATTAGACAATTATATAAAATAGTGACATATGTTCCTAACATGTGAAACACATATGTCCTAACAAACTTCAAGAGGATGATTCAATTTGATCCTAGAGGAAGGTCCTTTCTCTTCATGGGATTCAGAATCAGGTAAAGTAGATATGTTTGTTGAATCTTCTACAATACTTGGAGTACCGGGAGTATTTGGAGATGCGGGCTCTTGTTCAATAATTTCTTGAACTTCCTTGGGCTCGAGAGGAAGAATTTCTTTAGAGATTTCCTCATTAAATTTCTTAGAATCGGATTTTGAAGATTCATCAATAACAACATTCACACTTTCCATTACCTTTATGGTTCTTTTGTTGTATACCCGATAAGCCTTGCTTGTAGAGGAGTATCTCGAAATATTCCTTCATCACTTCAAGAGTCAAATTTTCCCACATTCTCTCTATCCTTGAGATTGAAACAAGTACTTCCAAAGATTCTGAAATACTTAACATTTGGTTTCCTTCCCTTCCATAGCTCATTGGGAGTCTTTTTGGTACTGGGTCTGAAATATATCTTGTTAACCGTATAACATGCAATGTTGATGGCTTCTCCCCACAGGTTTTTAGCCACATCCTCGTTGTGTAGCATGGCCTTAATGATCTCCTGAATGTCTCTGTTTTTTCTTTCTACTACACCATTCTACTGAGTAATAGGAGCAGAGAATTCCTAAGATATACCTGACCTAGTGTAGAAGGACTCCATGTAAGAGTTCTCGAATTCTTTACCGTGATCACTTCGAATTCGATCAATCTTCAAACTTTTCTCATTCTGCAATCTTGTACACAAGGCTTTAATGTGCTCAGGAGCATCAGACTTGGATCATAAGAGGATGACCCAAGTGTACCTAGTGAAATTATCTACCACAACCACGATGTATCTCTTTCCACCAAAAGACTCGGTTCTGGTTGGACCCATAAGATCTAGATGTAGTAGCTCCAATGGTCTAGATGTAGTGAATGTCTGAGTACCCGAATGTTTAGCTTTCATCTATTTTCTAAGCTAACATGGTCCACACACCACATTGTTCACTCTACTGAGCTTTGGTATCCCCAAAACTGACTCATGCTTAGATACAATTGAAAGATGTTTGTAACTAGCATGTCCCATCCTTTGGTGCCATAGATTTTTATTTGGTAAACGAATGCTATTGCACATGATATCAGCATCAGGAATCAAGCCATAACAATTGTCTAGAGTGCAAACACCACTTATGAGTTTCTACCCAAACTTATCCATGACAAGGCCTTTTTCTTTTGAGAATAGTACCATGAAGTCTTGATCACATATCTGACTTATGCTTAACAGGTTTACTCTCAGACCTTCTACATATAGAACATTTGCAATGTCTGGCAGTCTAGGTAGAGAAATGATTCCCTTTCCTTTAATCTATGATTTGCTTCCATCACCAAAAGTGACATTACCACCTTTCTTAGACTCGAAAACCTTGAAGAGAGATCGGTCTCCAGTCATGTGTCTTGAGCAGCCACTGTCAAGGTACCACAAACACGTGTCCATAACCTTAAATGCAGACTTCATCATGACACATACTTCGTGCTTGGATGATAGATAAGTGGGAATGGTGTTTTCTTTCATCTACCTTTTCTGAACAAGGCCTTTAACTTTCACTCTTCTCAGATGAACTCCTTTGCACATTTTCATTCTGAGACAGTCTAGTTTCTTCTTTGTCAATCTGAGATCTTTTCCAATAGTCATCATAATAGAATTCAAATAAATTTTAGACTTGCATTTTTTGATACACTTAAACAAGTAGAGATTAGAAAAATAAGATGTATTTGAAAACAAAGATCTCTTTAAGCTAGTTGCAGCCATGACAACAGGGGTCAATAAATCACACAACAAAGATTAAAACCTAATCAAAGTGTGCCTGCTCTGATACCACTTGATAGGCCAATAATGTATTGACCCTTTGAGATGAATTGACCAATTAATTAGCTAAGTTAATTAATTAATTCAATTTGCATGCAATAAGCATGGTAGCACAAACAAATCACCAAGTTAAATTGCAACAGAAAATAAATTGACATGGTGATTTGTTTATGAATGGGGAAAACCTACACGGTAAAAACCCCCTGGGTGATTTTAAGGTCACCACTGCTGAGAATTCACTATTATCACATCAAGCGGTTACAAGTAAAGGAATCCCAGTACCTTATACCAACCTACAGTTGAACCCTTACCCCAATTTCCAATTGGACTTGTTCTGTGGTGACAATCTCTCCTTTTCAATACATGGCTCCCAATATGTGACTAACCAATTCGATGTGTAGATCCTAGTACACAGCTTACTCACCAACTTAAGAAAGATGTTACTTTCAAAGTTCTTCAGTTCATTAACACAATGATGATCATGAAGCTCCTTAGTTACAAAACCCTAGGGTGTACAAACACAACTTCTTGAAGAGAATGATGAACTAGGGCATATGTCTCCGGTTCACAATATGCTTGTGAAAAACTTTTGCATTTAGTTGCATTAGCTGTGACGGCCCTTAAAACAATCCTTATATATGTTTAGGGTTGTGAGAAAAGAAAGCCCGAACATGTATTCACGAATTGAAGTGAAATCAGCTCTGAAAAACTGATTTTCATAAACCTTGATGAATAGCTTATTTGTCAAGCTAGCTGTCGAACATCGGGCTTTAATAGCTTTTTAAACCTCAAAAGATACTAGCCATCAAGCTTTAAAATCCAACACTTCTTCACTTGTTTCTTGGACAAACTTGCATGGCATTAACACTTGATCTCGAAACCTTGTTCCTTGTTCCTTGAAGCATTAAACACATCCTAGATCTATCTAATTACAAGTAAAGTGTGTTTTGTCAAAGGATTAGCCAATTCTATATTGACATATGCTCTTAACATTGAATCACATATGTCCTAACACATCGTATTTCAATAGTATCCTATACATAAAATTTTCTTTGCCAATATCTTCCCATTCTTATGAGGACAACAAATTCCTTGATGGACTTCTTCCATGATTCTTTTGGCTTCTTCTTTCTTTAGGCAACGAATATGTACTCCATCATAGGACCTTCTATAGAGTTGACCCTCACATAGGTTGTATTGCATTGCCATCATCCTAACTAAACAATGTTTTTTCTTTCCGGCACCATCAGGTTAAATTCCTAATTCTAGAAACTTTATGATGTCGTAATACCAGGGGACTCCTTCCTCTTCTATGGAAAAAGATAACCAATCTTCTTTCTCTTTGTGTACCAATTGATATTTCTGTTCGATCTCTAAAGGTCGTGTCCACACTCCCACGGGTATTTCAACCATAGAAGCCAAAGTAGCCTAAGCATTTGCAAACTGGTTTTGTGCTCTAGGGATAATAGTGTATTCAATCTTGTCAAAGGTTTTTGTCAACTCCTCTAAGTATTACTGGTAAGGCTTTAGGTGTTCCTCCTTCACCTTCCACAATTTTTATGCTTGCACTATGACCAAGGTCGAATCCCCAAAAACTTCGGCCTTCTTTGCCCCTAGCTTGTGTAAGGCTTTCAATTTGGTGATACAATCCTCATATTCTAGCATGTTGTTGGTTGCTTCGATATTCAACTTGACGGCCAGAGGTACATAAGATCCATCAAGGGTGACAAAAGTACCCCTATCCCATTTCCATATTGGTTCACTACTCCATCGAAATACATCTTCCATGCCGCTAATTCTATGTTAAAAATGTCTTCATCTAGAAAGTCCTCTTTACCACTTTCCCCCTCTATAGAGTTCTTGGCACAAAAATTTGACACGGTGCTCCCTTTGATGGTTTTTCTAGCTCCATACTTTAAGTTAAATTTTGCCAATAAAATCAACCATCTCGACAACCTTCCACTCAAGGCAGGCTTCTTGAATAAGTACTTCAATGGATCCATTCTAGCAACTATCAATACTTGGAATGGTAGGATGATATATCTTAACTTCTGTACAGCCCACACAAGAGTAAAGTAGGATTTCTCTATGGGTGTGTATCTAGTTTCATAGTTGAGGAATCTATTGCTCAAATAATACACGGCTCTCTTGTTCTTATCATCATCTTTTTGTGCTAACATGCTTTTTACTGCATCCTCCATGATTGAAAGATAGAGGAGTAAGGGTTTCCCAGATTCTGAAGGTACCAAGAAAGGTGGGTGGAGAAGGTATTCTTTGATAACCTCGAATTCCTTTTGACATTCATCATTCCATGTGTGGGGTTCATTCTTCCTCAGAAGTGTGAAGATGGGCTCACAAGTGGAAGTGAGTTTAGCAATGAATCGACAAATGTATCGTAGCTAGCCTAAGAGTCCTCTTATCTCATTTTCATTCTTAGGTGGAGGCATGTCCAATATGGCCTTGATCTTTGATGGGTCAACTTCTATCCCTCTATCACTTACTAGAAAGCCTAGCAAATCTCCAATAGTTACATCAAAAGTGCATTTCTGTGGGTTCCATCCCAGTCTATACTCTTTAATCCTTTCGAAGAATTTCCTTAAATTGGTTATGTGACCCTCTCTATCTTTGAACTTCATAACCACATCATCGAAGTATATTTTTACCTTATTATGCATCATGTCATGTAATAGAGTTGCGGCCATCCTTTGGTAGGTTGCACCTGCATTCTTAAGCCCAAATGGCATCATTGTGTAACAAAAGATTCCCTATTTGGTGGTGAAAGTAGTTTGGTCATGTCCTTAGGAGCCATGGTGATGGTTATATCCCGAGAAACCATCCATGAAGGACAACAAGCCTTGTTTACATCTCTGAAGTCCACACACATCCTTAACTTTCTATCCTTCTTAGGTACAAGCACAACATTTACTATCTATACGTGCAAGTTAGATTTATAAAACTCATGAGGAAAGTGTGTGAGATATCTAACAGTATTTGATGAAAAATCTCAAAAAAAAAAAAAAAAAAATGGAAGCTTTAACACCATGATGTTGAGAGAAAAAGAAAGTAATGTAAGGAAAGTAAATATGACAGTGGGATGTACGTGAAAAACCCTTTAAAAGGGTGAAAAAACCACGGGTGAGCAATGATGAATATCCCTTGTTCTATCAAGCTTTGTATTATGTAAAAATGGAGGTTTCCCTTGTACAGTGGTGATATTCTCACTAAAGGAGGGATCTTTTCTCTACCTCACTTCCTTACAAACTTTCTACCCTTTTCTCTATTGTTCTATCCTAGTTTTTACCCTAATAGTCCAGCAACATGTTCCTCTTATAATCCAAGGAATGTTGCTTGGTACAGGACAGATGTCACATTATGATTCCCCCGTTGAACCCTAATACAACTGCTATACCATGTCATGGTTAGAGTAGAGAGAATGAGCACGCCGAGGTCAGTATAATGGCATGAAAAGTAACCTTGCCACTACATGGGGAGCAATCCTTACACAAGGAAAGGGACATCAAGAGACTTGAGAGCAATGCACATGTCCCCAATAGTGGTCCAGCACAAGTACAGCTAATGGGAGGGAAGGATTTCACAACCTCTAATCAAAGAGAGTCACTTTCCCATTTTTGTGAGTGATGGGTGTCTATGTCAGGTGCAAATCTCACTTTCCTCAAGATGATCATGCCATTGGCATGGACTAGAGATCCCTTATCCCAGCCAATGTTCCTTTTCCTTGCTCATAGCCATTCCACGTGTAAGGTCCAGATTAAGCCATGTTAGCATTCTCCCATGCCTTGGTTGGTGTACTGTACATTAGCCCCCTAACTGTCAATGGCGTTTGATGATTGAAGCCTTTGACAGTCACATTGCATCAAACTTCAACGCTCAAGCAATTATACCTTATGATGTTTGGAACGGGACACGTGGCCTTCGCGGGTACTTCTAGTCATTTTGGTGTCGTTACGTTTCCCACATTTGACAAACAAACATTACTTTACATAAATGTCACAACTTTTCTCTTGACTCCGGTTGGTGATTTAAATAGGCAAAGATCTTCATTTAATCTTCATTCCCTTTGTATTTTACATAGCTTCTTCTTCCTCTTCTAAAAAGAAACCCTTTATCATAAAAAAATGGCATGTTCTTCTTCTTCTTCTAGTTCTAACTCCCCAAAGAATGGCCCCACTCTCTTTGCCAATGCTTCCAACACCAATAATGCACCACCACCTAGCCCTAAAATGGTTCCTCTCCCTCCTTCTCAACCCTTCCCAATCTTTCCTCTCTCCACCCTCAAGTCTTCCTTCCTCACGAAGTTCAATCGTGGGAAAGGAGTGAGGAAGACGAAAAGGTGGACTCTAAGGAGCTTGGGTTGAAGGCCGAAGAGGATGTTGAGGATAAGGCCTATGACGCCTTCATGAGGGCCTCTTCTAGGTGTAGGAGAAGGTGTAGGGCTTTCCAAGAGGGCTCTGACTCAAGCACTTCTTCTTCAAGTGAGTTTGATTTTGATTCTAAGGAGTCAAAGTCTTCTGATAACTCCAGCTCTGGAGATGGCGAAGGTGAGGAGGAGGAGAAGGAAGAGGACATGGCTCTAGATTATCCTTAGGAGAATTCTACTTCTAAGGCAGATGAGGACGCCTACAAGCTTCACTCTCCTTAAGTTGTCAAGCTGTGAACCTACAACCGTTATGTTTTTCTTTTTCTTTCTTTCTTTTTTTTGGTTGTTGTTGTTGTTAGTGTTGTTAGTAGGCCATATATTGGCCTTAGGTTATAAGTATTTTTTTTTTTTTTTTCAATTTACAATGTTTTTTTTTTTTTTTTTTTTTTGTTTTTTTTTTTTTTAATTTTTGTAAGAGAAGGGATGATAGGCCAAAAGGGCTATACAATGTAAATCTCCTTCTCTCATTTTTGCAAACATATATATATATAAACAACATCAATTTGTTCCCAAAATATTATAATGTTTATTTTTATTTTTATCATGTTGTCACCTTATTTTTTGAAAATGCTGCACAAAAGGAACAACATATAAACATGTCAGTTAATGAAAACATAAGACAAAAATAAAAAGAACCTGTTGATGAAGCATCACGCCTTTTCCATTGACTTTGTGAAGGCAATTTTCTTGATTTTTGTTAACTGATTTTGTCAGAAACTAACTTTCCCCATGTTGACACGTGTCCATAAATTTGAAAAGGTGCCATTTTTTAACGGATCTTTTTAGAGGGAAAGAGGATACTTGTTTGAAGTATAAAAGGAAAGAAATTGCTCAGAGAAGAACATATCTATTTTCCTTATTTTTCTCATTCTTCCTTTATCTTCTTCTCTTTAAACCCCAAAACTCAGAATCCTCCATAATCACTTGAACCATGGGTGCCAAACATACTCTGAGATCTAGTTCTTCAAAGGTTGCAGAACCCTCAACCCTTATGATTAATAGTCCATTACAAGGAAGGGATGAGAACCCTTCCACCGAGGAGCAATGGATTATTCCCCCCCCCACCTTTTTGAAGACTACTTGTTTGATAAAAGTTTTGACTGGGACTCTGTTCCCTGTTCTTTAAACCCTCTATACACGGCATGTGGGGAGTCTGATGATCTACTAACCATGGAATTGGACCTGAAGCACATTCCTCGACTTGGCACTTGAAGAGGAGATTTTGCTCCAACCTCTAATGTGGTCTTTAAATCCCATACTTCTGTTTCTAAAAGCTAGAGAAGTTGGTGTCGAAGGTTGTTAAATCATCCTTCTTTTATGGAAACCCTGCAAAAAGTACACCTATTGCACACTGTGTTGGTATTCTCCAATTTAGACATTAGCAAGGATGGTAAGAGTCTCCTTTCCCTTCTGTATCATTAGAATTCTACCACCCATACTTTCTTCACAGGGTGCCAAGAAGTCTCCCCTTCTCTTTAAGATGTCTATGAAATCTTGCGACTTCCCTTGTTTAGTGATGGAGAAGTGGCCAATATCTCCTAATCTCCTGATGAAGCCAAAGTTGTAAAGTTCCTTGAAGAGGTAGTGAAGAAAACCTTGAATAAGCCAATTCTAAAGGCAACAAGGAAGGGAAAAGCCCCTAGCGATGAAGTGCTAGAAGACATCAGTGCTAGTGTTAACAAGGGTTCTGAGGCTAACTTCTAGGGATCGATAAGATATTTCTGGAGGGAATATGCTGATGGCATGGATGAAGAAGCTAGTCTAGACTCCTTGAAGGAGGGCATAAACTTCGTGGTAGGAGAAGGTAATTCTAGCCCCTATGAACTTGAAGTTTTCATTGCTTTCCTGCTTTCTCGCCATTTATTTAATGGATATCCCTATGAGAAGATCTTAGGTAGACATTTCCCCTTAGCTGTTAAGTTAGCCAAAGGATATTCTTTTCCCCTTACTCCTTATTTCTTAGGAACTTTATATTCTCATCTAGATTGCTTCACTCTTGACCTATAACACTCTTAGGGTAGATTCTAGATAGAAATGTTTGTACCTATAGCATTTTTATGAATTTGGCTGTGAGAGCACTTTACAAGCTATGTCCCTGTCCCCAAACTTTAAATTCCTTTAAAACTGTCCTGCCATCACCCTAAGGCTTGCCAAGATCATGGCGATTGAATAAGGCTATAGTATCCTCTAATAGCTTTCTCTGTAAGGTTTTAGATGACCCTACTAACTAGACAGCCATGCCTTATTCCCCTCTAGAGGGTGCACTCCCTCCGTTGTTCCAAACTTTAACAGATGAAACTATTTCTCATTATAGAGATGTTCCTTGGTCTGAGGAGGAACTCTTTTTCATTGCCTGTACCTTTACTTCCCACCTTTTAGCACGCTTTCAAGATGATTTTGAAACCCAGCCTATAATCCTCATAGATTTGCCCACCAATATGGTTTTAACAAAGGTGTAGCCTTCCTTGTAGTATTAGCATCATTGGATTTCAAGAGCAAAAATCTTGTCAAGTTGGTAGTGTCTAGGTCTGAAGTTCCTTTTGCTTCCCCTTCCCGAGCTGGATTACCTTCACCTAGGTTTAAAGCATGGTGGGTTGGCATCAAGGAACATGTTAGGAACTTTGGGGAAAGGGGCTCAATGTGTGGATATCCCACCCATCTTCCAAGGTGACTTGACTTTGAAACTCTTTGCCAAAGCAAAACCTTCAGCCCCCAAAAGAAAAGAAAAAAGTGCCAAAGTTTCTATTGTGAAGAAACAAATACTATGTGTCATTTTCTTTGACTTTGTTATTTTTGTAATGTTCTCTTCTTAATCAATGGTGTGTGTGACTTTACTTTCTCCTTTCTTTCTTTGGACCGTTGACAGGTTAAGGAAACTGCTCCTCAGACTTGGCCAAAGGAAAAACCATTCTTTTGGCACCAAAGGCCCCTGTACAAGAAGTGGATTTTAAGGAGGAAACAAAATTTCATGCTGAAAAGGGGGATTCGAATCGTGTGTGTACTGACAATCCCCAAGAGAAAGAAGATTTTGTAGAAGTCACTTCTAGAGACCAAGAGAGTGGAAGCACCAAGGCAGACCCCGATCCACTAATTTCATTGCTTTCTCCCCCTTCGAAAGTTGTGTGCTCTAAACTTCTTTCAAACTATCCTGAGATAATAAGGGATATGGACACTGTGAGTTTTTAGATCCCTTAAAACACAATTGGATTAACCTAGTTAATTAGCCAAGTTATTACTAGTCCAAATTCCAGATCTAGGTTATCACAATCAAAAAATCATATCATGCATAACAAAGGAAATATAAATAACACAATGATATGATGACCCAGGAAACCAAATGGTAAAAACCTTGGGGGGATTTAACCTAGCTATCCTCAAGGTAAACCTGAATCCACTATAAAAGAATCGAAGTTTTACAATAGGACTTAGACCATTAACATCCTATTGCTACCCACCAGTAGAAACTTATTGACACGACCACGTGCAAGCTCCGAGACCACGAACTCCTTCTTTCTTGGATTCTCCAGCAAGTATAAGCACACCCGCTTGTGTTTCTTTAAGCTTCTATGGCAGCAATTGAATGATCATCAAGCTCTTGAAGAAATCTCCTTCTTGATAATCCTAAGCTTGTGTAAAGGAAAGCTCTTCACAGATCTCACAAGAGATTTACACAAACCGCAATATGAGCAACTACTAAAACGTGGCTAGGGTTTGCCTTTTATACCTCGGGCAAAAACATAAAACTCTAAACGTTTTAATGAACTAGGGCTGAGTTGGAATTCTGCAGAAAAATGCATTTTGCCCGAATTTCGATTGATCGAGTCTAAGCTTCGATCGATCGAGCTAGGCCGAAATGCACTATCAATTCTACATTAGCTTGAATCCAACTTTACATAAAAGACACAACTTTGAACAAGTCTAAACTAGACTAAACAACCTGTTTTGATCATGGTTTCCCAACAATACATATTAGAGTTTTAAATACATTAGTTCCTAAGCCTTTAGAACCTAACAAACTCCCCATTTGGCAATCCGTGACAAAACATAACTAAAAAGCTTAAAGTTTACAAAGTAAAGCCCTTTACAAAAAAATGCTCATTATAACAAATCCAATCCTAACTACTAATAGACAGCAGCTCAATTGAATCAACCTGTATATTTCCTGAAACACTAAACAAAATGCATAAACATATGTGTGGAAAATACAAGTAAACAAAATAAGTTCTTGATTTCACTCAACACAAAATAAAGACATATATCAATGAATAACTCATAAATATAAATCAATAAGCAGTGAAACAAGAAACATATAAAACAATAAATGTATCTCCCCCTAACATGAATAGCCCAACAAAAATACATCAAGAGCTAAAAAGGTAAATACAAAGTGAAGCACCTAGATACAATTTAATCTACACAAGCTCCAACATCACAAAAAACTTTCCCCCTGAAAACAAAAAACTCTACAAATGTCTCAAAACCCTAAAAGTACTCCCCCCTTTTTGTGACGGAATGCCAAAGGGTAATCAAAAGCCATCATCAAAAGGAGGTGGCAGTGAGGATCGTCGAAACTATGCCAACTCTGCTTGTAAGGCACGGATCTCATTGAGCACGTCCACCAAAGTCTATCCATGAGCCACCTGAACGGTTAAGACATGATCCAACGTACATCGAATGTCTTAATCATCTGAAGTAGTCGGTGGAGGAACATTAGCATCAGCAGCAACAACACTAGACGCCTTAGCTGTATCAGCACTTGTAGAAGAGGGAGGAGGGGGTACAGCACCAGAAGACTCACCTCTAGGACGCGAAGAGCCAACTCTCAAGTGAGCAGCCCTCTGCCTAAGGAAGGTGGCACCTAAGGGGACTATAACATGTACGGGCTCACCAACAGGGAAATCAAGTAAACCGAGAAACAACAAAATCCTATGAATGAAAATAGGATGGATAAGCGCATGAGCTACAGCAGAACTCCTATGAACTTTGTTCAAAGAACGAAGAAACAGATGAGGAAAACTAATGGACGCACCAAAAACAAAGGCGTACAAAAACACACATCGCTCAAGAGGGATGGTGTGAAGATGAAAAATAGGCCACAAAGAATGACACGCTATCCTAAAGAAAAGATAGATAGTCTCAACAAGCTCAGCAGACGTGATCCGAGGATTAGAACCCCACTGGATAGAAGACCCAGTGATGTATGACATAACGTCATCAAGGGTTGGAGACTCCTCATAAGGATAGATAGGCTCCCTATCGACTGGAACCCCAAGAGCTTCAGCTACTACCCTAGGGGTAATGGTGAACTCAACACCTCATATCCAACTCCTAACAAGGGTGTTGGAATCATAGACATGGCAAGAGAGATTCGAGAAGAACTCTCTAATCAGGGCGGTCGTGGGTGGATGATCTACCTCCAACAAAGACAACTACCCTCTACTCTCAAAGTTTGCCCTAATGGCAGGATCAACCTCATCTAAAACAACAAAACACTCAGTCCAAATCTTTCTCTTACAGTTCAGTTTCTCATAAACCTCTCTGCTTTTGTCATTCCAAAACAACTCACTCCTAGAGGGAGACTCAGAGGAAGTGGAGGGTGTCCTATGGGCTCTAGTCTTCCTAGGCATGGTGCTACGATAAGGACAAAGACACAAAGCAGAACAAAAGAAAAAAAAAAGGGCAGACTGCAAGTTAGCACAAAAAAATATAGAAAAAAAAAATCTATATAAGTTCAAATTCACAAAATTGGCTTGAGCATAGAGTTTCTAGCGAAAACCCAAAAATTACAGAGAACCACTTGTTCAATTTGAAAAAATTGATCAATTGATCATCACACAAGATAGGATACAGTTTATAATGATCAATTACATCAATCCAACAAGCCAATTTTATCAATTTGGACCTAATTGAACAAAATCCCCAATTCGGATAAATATAAGCCCTAGAATTTTCAATTTCTCACAAAACACCAAATTGATCAAATTAAAACATCATAGATCATGTTTATAACATTATAGGAACAAAACCCAATGATCAATTTCAGAAAAAATGGCTTGAATCATCAAAAACCCCAAATATGAATAGTTCCAAAAATCCCAACAAAATGCATGAGTTTATGCATGAAAACATGAAAATAAATGCAAAAGGAAGGGTATAATGGACTTACTAGCTTAGAGAGAGTAAAACCTTGCAAAAAGAATGGACGAAAACGACAAAAAATTGAGATTGAACCTTGACCAAGTCGTATGGAGAGAGAAAAGTTAAAAAACTTTTTGAAAAAGTGTTTGACTGAATTGAAAATCAGTTTTTAAAAA
The DNA here is from genome assembly GCF_001633185.2 of Quercus lobata. Classification (NCBI taxonomy): domain Eukaryota; kingdom Viridiplantae; phylum Streptophyta; class Magnoliopsida; order Fagales; family Fagaceae; genus Quercus; species Quercus lobata. The sequence goes on from NC_044904.1 coordinate 46,886,043, forward strand.
ACTTCTCATACGATTTTCAATTGATCGAAATCTTAGATTCGATTGATCGAAACAAACAAAGGCTCACCTAAATTTTTTGAACCAATTTTGATTGATCGAAAAATAAACTCGATCAATCGAAATAGATAGAGACTCACAAAATTTTTGAGAAAAAAACACAATTTAAAAAAAAAAAAAACACATTTTAGAAATACCTCAAAGCATTGAAATTAATGAATAAAATGAATGAGTATGTGATGAAATGTTTTTCAAAAACAAAATTTTTAAACCCAGTTTTCCCAAAATTGAGATTTTCAAACATTCTCCATAAGTTCTCAAGCATCAAATCTGTTTTGCATAAAAACTCAAGGTATTTGCAAACTCGGTTGGTCAGACCAAAAACACACACAATAACATGTACAATGTTTAGCAAAGAGTAACTTGTGTAGTGTGTGCAACTAGCAAAACCTTGAGATACATGTGAGGTAATATGTGAATAGTAATCAACCACAAGGTCTACAAAATTCATCACATAGAATTTGAAAGAGACTATCACCTAAAGAGTTACATCATATAACTCCCACATCTCCTAGATCATAAGCTTGCAATCATGTAAGTTTCTTTATTTTGCCTCATATTGTACACACAAATTTTAATTGTTCCGAAACTTATTAAAATAGCTGGGATAAGATACACACCAATTTTATCATTTATTTGATTTAGCTTTAAGTCCAATAATGTACACACCAATTTTAGCATTTAAACAGAGGCTACACCTTATGATCTTTTTGTGCATGTGCTACACTTTCTCGAGCACAAAATCTTACGATATGCACTAAGGTGTTCATGATTGGCTAGTGAATAATGGTGAGATGGTTATTTATGCCTTTCTCAAAAGGTTCAAGTCCGACAGTCAAAGACATGTGACTTCAAGATCAAAACAAAGTGATCAAAACCATAAACATCTTTCCCACACAACATGCACTACAAAGTTTCAACTAGTAAAGTGCAATAAGTAAGCTCATCCAAGCTATACAAAGTACAAAAGACATGTTATGTGAAAATAAATTGACTAACCTTGTTTTCAAAACCAAGAAAACAGTGCAAAACACAATTTGCTCCCTTTTTCTTCCTTTTTTTTTTAAAAAAAAATTAAAATAAACAAAAACAACCTAGAATGAAATGCATGAATGTTATGTAATGCAAATCTTAGAAACAAAAAAACAAAAACCAAACAACAATGGTCACAAAGAAAATAGCAATGAAGCATAAGGACCACGTCAGAAGGACTCAATTAGATTGAGCCTTTTGCATCCAAAACTTTTTAGATGCACCATGAGCATTGGAGTTCTTATTCACATGGGAATGATTTCCAACTCTAGGTTGGAATAAAGGTTTAGAGCCTTTACTAATTCACCAATGAGTATCATAGGATCTTGTACTTGAGGCACAGGTACTTTTGGTTTGTTTGCTCTCTTAGCAGCTTGCAGCTTGTAACAATTTGGACGAATGTGTCCAGACTTTCCACAAAAATGACAAACCCATTCAGGCTTATCATGTGACTTGTAAAGAAGGGGTAGATTGCTTAGGTTTGGACTCTTTAAGATCAACCCTAATCTTCCTAGGAGGTGTAACTTCTAACGGTTTGACAACCTCACTCATAGGGGGTTCAGAAGAAGATGAAGGAACAAAGATAGTGGAATTGGGTGCAGACACGTTGATGCTTTCTACAAAACCTAACCCAGTTTTGTCAGAAGGAGACTTTTGAACACTAAGCATATGATCAATTTTGGAACTAGCAAACCTATTAGTTTGTTCTCTAGCAATAGAAAGCTCATGTTCCAAATTCTTTACTTTATCAAGCAAAAGCATGTTCTCAGTCTTCACATTATTCAAAAGTTCGGTAGCATCAAACAATTTAACAAGCAATTTTTTCTTATCAAGCTCAAGAGATGCAATTTTCTTCAAGCTAAATTCAACCTTCATAACATCCTTTGCAGCAACTTTGTAAAGTTTATTGTAGGCTTCTTGAAGATCTGCATCCTCAAAGAGTTCCCCATCAAAAGGGTTATCTTCAACAGATACACTTTCATTTACTACAGCTGTAGCAGTGAAAGCAATGAAGTTTCCATCCTAGTCACAACCAGACTCATCATCAGAAACTTCACCATCACTAAGGGTTACAGCCATAGCCTTACCCTTAGCCTTCAAGTAAGTAGGGCATTCAGATTTCATGTGACCATACCCTTGACATCCAAAACATTGAGGACCCATAGAATTATTAGAAGATTGACTTACTTTTTCTCTAGGTTTATCAGTGTTGTTAACATTAGTGGGATCATTCTTCCTAAAGTTTCTAGGTTCAACAGTGTTCTTATCCCTTGCCCTTCTGTTGTTGTTTCTAAGGAAATTCCTAAAGTTCTTGGCAAGGTAAGTAATCTCTGTAGCAGAGAGCTCATCATCAATTCCACCAACATCAACATCATCAACTGACTTAAGAGCCATTGATTTGGATTTGCTAGTCTTAGGTAGGTCCAACTCATAGGATTGAAGAGATCCTACAAGTTCATCAACAGGGATGGAGTCCTCATCCTTGCTCTCAGTGATGGCAATCACTTTGGGTCTAAAATCTTCAGTCAAAGATCTAAGAATCTTCCTAACAATTTTAGGTTGATCATAGATTTCACCCAAGTTATATGCAGAATTAAAAATATCATTAAGTTTAGCATATAATTCATCAAAAGATTCATCATCAGACATCCTAGTGCTTTCAAATTTAGAAGTTAATTGCTGCAATTTATTGATTTTAACTGCCTTTGTGCCTTCATGCACAGTCTGGAGGATATTCCAAGCAGTATGAACAACCTCAACATTAGAGATTCTCTTAAATTCCTCCATAGAAACAGCATTAAAGATAGCATTCACAGCTTTGCTATTGAACGTAGCTGCTTCTTTTTGAGAAGTTTGCCACTCACTAACAAGAGTAGTGGGCTTCTCCCATTCCTATTCGACGAAGTTCCAGACTCTCTCATCAATTGATTTTAGGAATGCTTTCATCTTTTTTTTTTTTTGAAACCGGAACCAATATCATTAATTTAGAAAAGAAGAACCCAAATACAAAGCATCCACAGCAGGTGGAGGATCCTCCTCCAGCCAAACAATTTCATTATCAAGTAATCTAGCAAACCTAGCCAAAGAATGAGCAACACCATTAGCACTACGCCTAATACAATTATAAGAGATGGACCTGAAACCTGCAGCCAAACACCAGATATCTTCGTAGATTAAGCCAAGTCGTGATAGGTCTGGTTGGGCCTGAGTAATCATCTTCATCACCAAAGCATTATCGCCTTCCAGTACTATCTCTGTGAAACCCACATCAATGGCAAACTTAAGCGCTTTACGACACGCCAGCACTTCCACCTCCTCACTGTCACGCACAGCTCCTCCTCGTGCCGCTAAAGCAGCCATGACGTCACCCTTTTCATTCCTAATCACTGCCCCATAACCTGATGCAGCACCCTCATCAAAGCAAGCACCGTCAAAATTCAGCTTGAAAAACATTTCTGGTGGAGGCTGCCATGTCTGCTGTACTGGACCATGATTCGGGATAGGCACATGCAAAGAGTCTTATGCAACCGTATACTCCTTCAAATAATCAACTGCACGTTGGGCTGATCTTGAGGGATGCTGAAAAACCCCTCCATGAATAACCGTATTCCTCTGGTGCCATATCAGCCAACAAGTAATCCAGAACAGATTCCATTCCTCATCGGAAAGCTTCACCAGAAGACCTGTGACCAACTGCAAAAAATCGTTCTGTGCTGTACCAAATTTCTGAAGTCTACCCAAGCTCCCAGCCCAAACATCTTGCGCCGCTCCACAACTCCAAAGAACATGCAGAACAGTTTCAGTTTCTTGATGATAGAGACAACAACGTGCATTCTCCATCACCCTTCTTCGAATAAGATTATCTTGTGTGGGCAAAATATTAAGACAAGCCCTCCATGAAAAAATCTTTATCTTGCTTGGAACAGTTGCTTTCCACAGACGTGACCAAAGGAACCCAAGTGCTCTGTGCTCTAAAGACTCCCCGGCATTTAACTCATCCTTCCTTAATTGTTTTGCCACAAAATACCCAGACCGGACAGTATATCTGCCTCTTTTTGTAAAAGACCAAACCAACCCATCCTGAGCAATCCGCCTACTTAAAGGAACTTGAAGAATCGCTTCCGCATCAAACTGGTGAAACATGGCCATTATTCTTTCTCTATCCCACTGATGAGTCTGCCAATCAACTAAATCAGATACTCTCCATTCCCAAATATCCTCCTCTGGTGGAAACAATATTTTTTTTGTTGGATGGTTTGGTAGCCAGCAATCTTTAAGCGCACGAATTGAAACCCCATTTCCTACTCTCCAATAACACCCTTTCTTCAATATTGGTTGAGCCGCTAATAAACTTTTCCAAACATAAGAGCTATTTTGGCAATCCATAGCATCAAGAAAATCACACTGCGGAAAATATTTGGCTTTAAAACACCTGTACAACAAAGAGCCTTTATCCTGTAACAACCTCCAACCCTGTTTTGCGAGCATAGCTAAATTAAATGATTTTAAATCTCTGAATCCCATTCCGCCCTCTTTTTTTGGTTGTGTTAAAAAACTCCAACTTTTCCAGTGAATTTTCCTTTCCTCCCCAACCTGGCCCCACCAAAACCTAGCACACATAGAGTCCAACTCATCACATAATTTCCCCGACAACTGAAACACCCCCATGGTATACGTGGGAATGGATTGAGCCACTGCTTTTATAAGAACTTCCTTGCCAGCCTTAGAAAGCATTTTCCCCTTCCAACCCTGCAATTTCCTCCAAACCCTCTCCTTCAGAAAAGCAAAAGTCTCATATTTTCTTCGTCCTATCAAAGTAGGCAGCCCCAGATAATTATCAAACCTCGCCACTTCCTTAACCTTTAATTTGTCAATGATCCATGTTTTCTGCTCCACAGACACATTACTACTGAAATAAGCAGAGGACTTCTCAAGATTTATACATTGGCCCGAGGCTTCAGCATACAACTGTAGGGTATCAGACACCACCTGCACTTTATCATTATTAGCTTGACAAAAAATCAAAGAATCATCAGCAAAGAGCAAATTAGAGATAGACGGCGCATTTCGACATAAAGCCACCCCATGTAGTCGTCCTTCAAGCTCTTTCCTAGCAAGAAGTGAAGTAAAACTTTCAGCACATAACAGAAACAGATAAGGGGATAGCGGATCTCCTTGTTGAATACCCCTAGAAGGATTGATATTCCCATAAGCTTTCCCATTTATTCGGACAGAAAAGGAGGGTGTAGTGACACAACTCATGACCCTATCAACCCAGACCTCCGGAAACCCCAATTTAAGCATCATGCCTTTAAGGAAACCCCACTCCACCCTATCATAGGCCTTACTTACATCCAGTTTAAGAGCTAATGCCCCCTTCTTCCCCTTCTTTCGGCTATGCATGGCATGCAATGTCTCATAGGCAACCAGCACATTATCAGTGATAAGGCGTCCAGGTACAAAAGCACTCTGAGTAGGGGAAATTAACTGTGGCAAAATCAGTTTCAACCTGTTCGCCAAAACCTTAGAAATAATTTTATAAATCACGTTGCAAAGGCTAATAGGTCTGAAATCTGCCATTTTCTCCGGTTTCTTAACTTTAGGAATTAAAACAATATGAGTATAGTTAATATCAGGTACCATATGACCAGTATGCAAAAAATCTAACACAGCCTCAGTCACCTCAGGATCAACAATATGCCAAAATTTTTGATAGAAAAGGGCATTCATACCATCGGGTCTAGGAGCCTTTGTTGGTCCCATATGGAACAACGCTGTTCTTACTTCCTCACTGCTGTACGGCCTGGATAGCACCTCCAACATATCAGCAAACATCTTCCAGTCAACCGCATCAAGGCATTCCTCCATTTTGTCACAAGTACCTGCTTTAAAAATATTCATGAAATAGTTAGAAGCTACCTCTGCTACCCCATCCACCTCTTCCACCCAATCCCCATCAGCATTCTTTATTCCCTCAATAAAATTCCTACGCCTTCGTTGAGAAGCATTGGAGTGAAAAAATTTAGTATTCCTGTCTCCATACTTTAACCATGACACCCTGGATCTTTAACGCCAAAAAACCTCTTGCTTTAATAATAAATCATCCAAATATTTACTCAGTAAAAGAAATTCATTCCTGCTTTCTTCAGTCATTTCACAAGCATTCAAAAGCTCCAGCTTCTTCTGTAATCTTTTAATCTCCTCTGTTTTAGGTTTAGTTTTAGAAGAACCCCATGCATGCAACTCAGCCCCACAACTTTGGATTTGGTCCCTCAAACCACTCAACCCCAAGCTACCATGCCCTCCTTTTGTCCATGCCTCCAAAATGGCCTCCTCACAATCATCCCACATTAACCAGCACTCCTCAAACTTGAAACCACTAGCCCCCCTACCCCTTACCCGCCTATCATTCATGGTTGCTAATAGAATAGGAATGTGATCAGAAGCATGGCTAAATAAATGGGAAACCAAACTTGCAAGGAACTTTTCAAACCAGCTTTCATTAGCCGTGGCTCTATCCAACCTTTGCTTGGTATGAGCTGAACCTGGCCGTCTGTTTGTTCATGTGAACTTATGCCCAGTGAAACCCAAATCTTTCAACTCACAATTGTCCAACGCAACTCGAAAATCCTCCATCTGATTAAAATAAGGCGCATTAACACTCTGTTTCTCCGAAGCATAAAGTATTGTATTGAAATCCCCAATGCAACACCAAGGACCCTCAACAAAAGTCTTTAAATGAGATAAAAGTGCCCATGACTTCCTCTTTTCATTCGCTTCAGGCCACCCATAAAATCCAGTCAAATGCCACACAAAACCATCAGATTCCACCACTTTAGCCAAAATATGATTGTCAGTAAAATTAACCACATCCAAATTCACTTCCTCCTTCCACATCAAGGCCAAACCTCCACCCGAATTTGGCTTTTTCACTATCAACTTATTTTTAAAAGGCACATCACCACAATGTTGCTCAAAACCACTTCGATCTAACCTTGTTTACATTAAGAAACAAATATCAGGAGCTTGTTCCCTCACTAATTTGTGAAGGCTTTGAACTGTCCAAAGGTTCCCAAGCTCTTGGCAGTTCCAGCTTAAAATCCTCATTGCTCTCGGCAAGGGTGTTGCAACACCCCCGCCGCTCCAACAATTTCAAAATCATCCCAACCCTTTACTTTCTTCTCTGCACGCTCATCACTTTTGTCAGGCATATCCAGCTGCGGAATGCTTTCATCCTTACATTCCAATAAGCATAATTATTCCCATCAAAGTAAGGAGGAATAACAAGAGAATGTCCGTGTTCCATGACAATAGGGGTCAAGGATCAGCTTAGTGATCAAAAGATCAACAACAAGAGAGCAACTTGCTCTGATACCACTTGTGACTTTTTAGACCCCTTAAAACACAATTGGATTAACCTAGTTAATTAGTCAAGTTATTACTTAGTCCAAATTCCAAATCTAGGTTATCACAATCAAACAATCATATCATACATAGCAGTGGAAATATAAATAACACAATGATATGATGACCCAAGAAACCAAACCGGTAAAAACCTTGGGAGGATTTAACCTAGCTATCCTCAAGATAAACCTGAATCCACTATGAAAGAATCGAAGTTTTACAATAGGACTTAGACTGCTAACATCCTATTGCTACCCACTAGTAGAAACTTACTAAAACGACCATGTTCAAGCTCCGAGACAACGGACTCCTTCTTTCTTGGATTCTCCAACAAGTACAAGCACACCCGCTTGTGTTTCTTTTAGCTTCTATGGCAGTAACTGAATGATCATTAAGCTCTTGAAGAAATCTCCTTCTTGATAATCCTAAGCTTGTGTAAAGGAAAGCTCCTCACAGATCTTACAAGAGATTTACATAAACTGCAATATTAGCAACTACTAAAACGTGGCTAGGGTTTGCCTTTTATACCCCGAGCAAAAACATAAAACCCTAAACATTTTAATGAACTAGGGCTGAGTTGGAATTCTATAGAAAAACGCATTCTGCCCAAATTTTGATTGATCGAGTCTAAGCTTCGATCGATCGAGCCAGGTCGAAATGCACTATCAATTCTACATCAGCTTGAATCCAACTTTACATAAAAGACACAACTTTGAGCAAGTCTAAACTAGACTAAACAACCTGTTTTGATCATGGTTTCCCAACAATACATATTAGAGTTCTAAATACATTAGTTCCTAAGTCTTTAGAACCTAACAGACACTACCTCCCAGGAGCTTCATTTTAGAGCACATTAGGCTTGTCGTATCCCAACTACAATCTAAAGGTAATGATGACCATCTAACTCATCCCTTTGAGGACATCCTTTCTACATTGACCAAAGCTAATGACATAGGTTTCAATGTCGGGTGCTTGTTGAGCCGTGCCATGACATTGAGAGACCTCTAGAAGGCGGGGCCCTCTATTCATGCTTCTTTGTCCTCACTTCAACAGTTAAGAGCCAAAAGAGACTCTTGTATCAATAAAGCAGAGAAGACAAAGTCGGCCATAGAGGCATGCATTACTTCAATTGCTAAATTCTAGGTGTAGACATTGTATTTTGTCTGTCCTCAATTTGCGTGTCGGACCTCAAAAATTCCAAAAATATTATTTTTTTCTCCGTGGGGCCACGGAAACATCTAGATTGACGTGGCGCAACCCGTTTAGTCATTGGTGCACTCGAAGTGCCATTTTAGGCCAAATTGACCAAAATGCCCTTGGTCAACCTTGGGTTGACCAAAAGTTAAAGTCAGTCAAAATCATCCAAAAATAACATTTATCATGTTTCTACATCAATCTCAAGCTACTCAGAGATTTTTGTCAAGTTTGACCAAGTTTAACCAAGGTCGACTCCTTAAGGCATAAAAAACCCTAATTTTGATCTGATCATCAGAACGGGTTGGGACTAGTGCCACTACGAAGATTATCAAATTCCCTATCCAAAGACTATTCATGGGTCAAAATCATAGTTAAAAAGGTTAAGATTTCCAGAAAACCGTAAAAAGCATGTCAATACGCTTCCCAACTTTTGATTCGACCATGGTATTTTTAATTTATTTAGTGTTCTAAAAACTAGACATCCAGAGCTTTCTAGGAACCCAAGATCATCTCAATCCGAGTCTAGAAAGGCCTTCAAATATAAATCCGAAGTTGAACTAAGAAAAGGCCAAAACTGCTAATGTCAACAGGGTGGCTAATGGCCTTTCAAGGTGCCCAAGAAGCCGAAGGGGAATTTTTTTAGTATAAATGCCCCCATACCCCTCATTTAAAAAAAAAAAAAAAAAAGACTTTTGGGCAATTTCTAGGTAGATTCTCTCTTTTCTCTCTCTAATTTCTCTCCTAAACACATCAAAACACTTTCAAACACCTTAGATTCTCCACTTTTCTCTACAATCATCAAGGTAGTGTTCTTGCATCCAATCTTTCTCTCCTTGGTTCCATACCTTGGATTTGAGATTTAGGGGTGTAATGTAGCTTTTTAGCTACAATCCACACCCTTTTCTCTTTATTGCTTTTCCTAGATTTATTTTGCTTAATAAAATGCTTTTATTGCTTTTCCTAACATGTTCTTGCTTCCTAGCATTTCTTTATAGCTTTCCAAGCATGTTTCCATGCTTATGCCATGATTTATCACTTTCATGTTGTTCGCCTAGCCTTCTTGGGCTAGGATATGTCTAAATTTAATGTTTGTGCTTAGATCCACATGATTTTAGGCTCCTTGCTATGTTTATGCTTAGATCTACATGCCTATGCGTTCTTTGCCACGTTTATGTTTAGATCTACATGTTGTGCTTAGATCTATGTGTTTTTGTGCTTCGTACCATGCTTATATGCTCAGATCTATGTTGGTTCCTATGCTATGTGCTACTTTAGACTTTTTGTCCCTTAAAATTTCTCTTTCTTATGTTTTGGCCATTCCAGTAGGGTGTAGATCTAGATCTTGTGGTCTGGGCCTACATTCATACACCTAGGCCTATATTGAAGGGATTGGATCATTTCCATTGTTTGATGATGTTTGCTTGCTTGCTTCTATGCCTTATCTCCATGTTAGTCTCCCTAGATCTAGGCTTTGCCATGATTTGTGCCCTCCGTGGGCTTGTGCTTGTGTGGTTACATCCATCCCTCCTAGGGATTGATTGGGTGTCACCACTTGTGAGATACATCCCCTTGGTGTTAGTGTGCTCGATACACACCTTTCTCCACTTTGTGTGATGTTTATATGCTTGCCTAGCTTGCTTTGTGCCACCCGTTTGGCTTTCTTTGCTTCCTTGCAACTTTGCACGCTTGCCTACATGTTTGTGTATGAGTTTGTGCGTCGCCCATACTCCAATCCAATGGAATTATGGACACTCGATCTAAACCTACATCTGTCCTCATAGGACACCCCCTTTTATTTGATAACATGTTTGTTTGTCTTTTTCGTGTGCTTCACATGTTTGTTCGCCCCCCATTTGGCATCCTTTCCTAGCTTGTCTTTAGCATGCTTTTTCTTCCATTTGTTTCTTTGCTAGTCTGCTGGCTTGTTTCTTTTTTCTTTGCATGTACACGCATGGAGCAAGGATGCTTGGAGCAAGGGTGCGACCTCCTAAGCACAAGAAAAAGGGGCAATGATGCAAGCAAGAAGATGCAAGCCCACAAAGGGGTAATGTTCAGTAGATTAAGGGACCTAGCCCTTCTAAAGAAGTCTTCTCTTTCTCTCTCTCTAAGCCTCTTCTCTAGAGTAGGTATTAGGGTTCCCCCTCTCCTTGTACCCTTTACTTTCTCTGCTCTTTGCTTAGGCCACATTCCTTGGGTAGGGCAATGTTTGTTTTACATTTCCTATACCTTGCTGGGCCATACTTTTTGAATGTTGGCAATTTTTGATTTACTTTCCCGCTGTGTGATAGCATTGTGCATGATGTATGCACACACACACACATATATATATATATATATATATATGCCTGCGTGTGTGTGGGTGATTGTGCACTTTGTATGATGGACTCTCATGGCTACGTAATTGCCCCTATTTAGTGATGAGAGCTCTTGACCTTGTAGAGTGGGTATGTGCTCAAGGCGACTGTCGTAGGTGTATACTCATGCCATATTGTGTGCATGATCATCGCGGTATGATTGTTTTGATCCATGTCATCAAGTGACATTGGTTTCCCCATGTATGCGACACGCATCAACATGCTTAATGCTTTGGAGGGCTTCGGCTTGTCATTGTACAAGCATGTCGATACGCGCCGTATACACAAACGCGAAACCCTGCAAGTGCGCCATAGTGCACCAACCCGAAACTCTCCCAGATTTTCGCCACGAAAATAGGGCATCCCTATTGCCAGATTCTCACGTCGAAAGTTTGGTGAGAATAGCATTTTGTGTGCTATGATGCATTTGAGGTGAAGCGCTGCCAGATTTCTGCCATGCAAATAAGGTGAAATGCTGCCGGATTTTTACCGTGGAAATTTGGCAACTACTTCAAACACACTTGGAAAGCATCGATCGAGACCACACCCATTCTGAAACCAAACTCCAAAGCCCATCACATTTAAAGCCCCAAAAGCTAATGCCAATATCTTGTTATCAATTGCCAATGTGTAAAAATTATGAGTTTACCAAAACAGAGGACTGTCTACGGACAGGCGTTGTGGGTTGCCTAACACCTTCCCCACACGTAACCAGACTTCCGAACTCAAGAATCAATATTTTTTACCCATCCACATTAAATTAGGAAAAATGACATTTTTCTTAGGCTAGGATCGGTAATAAAATCAAATAGAGTCAAGTGACCAATCACACCTTAAAAAAACCCAATGATTGGTCGCGACTTCACTTACCTTTGGTAATTTCCTTAAAATTGACTCATATTCTAGTCACATACCCGAGGTACGACACACCTCCACATCCATCCTCCACCAAAGGGAGGAAAAGGTGCGCAAGCATCGCCCCGATAGGTGGTCGAGTAGCTGCGAGCGTCGACAGACTGGTGACTCTACTGGGGACACCTAGGGAGTTTAGCCTTTAGAGCTTTTGATAAGATCCTAATCTTTGGACATTGGCTTTCAAAAACATTGAAATTGGCATTAGCCATTGGGGCTTTCTTTTTGAAAATTGCTTTTACTATATCCTAGTAAATTATATTCAAATCTCAAAAATATTTTCAAAAAATGATTTCAAAATGGTTTTCCAAAAACCAGCTTTGAGGTATTTTCATATGTATGAAACTTTCATGCTTTCCTAAAGCATGCTTTACAGCTTTCCTTCACATGTGCAAACCTAGGGTAGTAAGATTTAATTTCTGCTACACCTTTATCTGTGTATATATCTGTGGTACTTGGAAAGTCTTTCCCCTTTCATTTCAAAATGCATGACATCACCCATCATATTGGGTCAAACCTGGACTTAACGTTGAAGGCTAATGCTGGATGCATGTACCTTAAATAATTATTGGATGCCAAATTGCAGGCTTTTCCTAGGTCCATGGGTGGACAGGGTTATGCTAAAAAGGCCCCCTTGGTCTGCTCTATCCCACAACTTCTATGAAGGGAAGGATTAGATGATCAAGGTCCCCCCTAAGAATAGGACCAACTTCTATGCGTATACTAAGTAGTTAGCCTAAACTATGTCAAACTTGTAAGGACTAGGAAGAGCCAAATTTGAGTGAACATCCCAGCCTAGGGTAGGATATCCTTCATAGGATTGTTTTCGAAATGAGTCAAGGGGAAAGTGTCCATTTCCGTTTATAGGTTTGCCCCTTTTGCTTGCATCAAAGAGTCATGCTCTACTCTAGGTTCTATCCATCTTGCTTACACAACATCTGTGATTAACCCCTTGGGAAAAGCAAGCTTGTTGCTTGCCCATTAGATCATACCCGATCCCTAAGGGTTTCCAACCCTACATACACTAATGGCTCGTCATGTAAATGTGTATAGATAAAATTTGTGGCAAGTAGCTGGAATTTCGCACCAAGGACATTGCCAAGATTCAAGATCTTTTCCAATAAGGCCAACCTATCCAAAATGAAGCCTCTTCATAGTAATTTTTAATTTCCATGTATTGTAAAAGGCCCATTGTTGGAGCCATTGCCTATAGCCCATGATCTTGGGGCATTGTAAAAAGCCAAATTTTGTAAAAAGACATTACTTTTCCATGTAATCAAAATAAAAGGGTCCATCCCGCGATTTCAAGCATGATATGAAAGTTTCAGTTACTTGGCAAGCTTATGCATTAATTCCGCATCGCTATAGAAACTCACCATGATAAATACCCAATCAAGGGTCCAAGCCAATATTTCGACAAGATAGGTACATTTTAAATGAGCAAGAGCATAAACTAACTTCGGGTTTGTGTTGTGTTTCCACATTGTCAAAATTTCAAATGTACCCCATTTCTCTCTCATCCCATTCTTTTCCTTTCCAGGATCCTAAAGAGAAAAGATTACTCAAAGGAAACAGTCTAGGTTACCATCACGTCGCGATCCCATTATCAATAGGTCTTGTGCTAGAGAGATGTCTACTAATGACCCTTTAGCTTCTGAAGTAAGTTTTACCGAGTTCATCCAGATGAAAGAACAAATGGGAGAAATGATGCGCATGATGCAGCAGCTGGTTGTAGAACGGAATTGAGCATCATCTTGTCCCACTCTAAAGGGCATTGGAGATCTTTGTGCCCATCTACGCATGTTCTATAGGAAGAGACAATCATCCTTTGCTTTTCCAAATTTTGCCTGATAGTTTGACTGGCCCCATAACCATATGATATGTGAGATTCGAAAAGACCTCCAGCTAGAGAGAGATGGCCTATGCATTCTTAGAGTATTACCGATTCAATACTGAGATAGCTCTCAATCGCAAAGTTCTTCAGAGGACAGAAAAGAAGAGTGGGGAATCTTTCCATGAGTATTCCCAAAGATGACGTGAGCTAGCCACCAAAGTGCTTCCTCCTATGATGGAATATGAAATGAGCAAATGGTTCATTGATAACCTCAAGCCTCCTTACTATGAGAAGATGATCAGTGCCCAAGTCACTCACTTCGCAAGCCTAATTCCTATTGGGGAGCATGAGGGTATTAAAAGCAAGAAAATAGTCAATCTTGAGGCTTTGAATTCTATGATAGAACAATAGGTGAAAAAGGCAACTGATCATAAAGGGAAGGAGGCCAATGTTCAAATGATTGACAAAACGCTTGAAAGATCGAGCGGTTTTATTTCTACGTATACAACTCTAAATGCCTGGCCTTATCAGCAACAAGTTCTGCCAGCCTAGGCGCCATACCCAGCATTCAATCAGAAGGGAAGGCCTAATCCACCCCGATATCCCAAGGCAAAACCATGGAAATTCTCTCTGTTACCCATGCCCATGGCAGAGCTTTATGCTTATATATTGGAGAAGAAGCTAGTGACTCCAATATTCACGAGACCCAGAGACAATTCTCCTTTGGCCGGTTTTGACCCATCCAAGAAATATGAACTCCATTTTAGAGCTAAGGGCCATACCATAGAAGAGTGTACACATTTGAGACACTAAATCGAGGATCTCATTGACAACAAGTTAGTACAGTTCGATAATACGACCGGGCCGAACATCATCTCTAATCCCTTGCCTCCTTATCAGGATGGGAACGTGAATGCTATCTCTATAGTGGAGGAGAGGATCCCTAATTTCTCATCCCCTTTATTCCCTTTGAAAGTCATGCTGCGAGCCCTAGCCTAGGAAAGTCACATTGCTCTTGAGAATATAGGAGCTCCAGGTTTTGATTAGAGAGTTTGCTCATTTTGTGACAATGGGAACCGACATGCCCTATTTGATTGTAGAGTGCTCTGAGCACAAGTTCAAAGTCTAGCCAACCATGGTATCATTTGGATTGAAAGAGAATCCGTGCACAGGAGTGATTGCATGGCAGCCTAACTATGCCCTTAGGGTACCCAAATGGGGACTAGCCATAGTGCTATGTCAATAGGATCAAGAAAGGATTACGACAAATATTTGCGAGAGCGCTTATGTAAGATTCCTCCAGCTCCTCCGACTTCAGTCATTATCAAAGAGATTACAGAATCATCAGTGGATTCAGGGCATCAACTCCAAAGAAAGGAAAAACCATGCTAGCCATTAAAGGCTTTACTCCTCTAGTCCTGGCACTAGCTACAACTATAAAGCCATTTCTAGGATTTATCCAAAAGGGAACCTCTGTTATCCCAACTATTCCAGGTTTCGATCCTCTAGTTTTGCCAAAGTTTATCCAGGGAATCTCTGAGGCCTCTGGTCCAAAAGCTTTTGAAGCTGCTCTACCCAGCCCAGTCATCATCGGTTTAAAGATGTTCTCCCTGGCACCAAATTTGCAGACTCAAGAAGGTGTGGTCATCTGCATGCCAAAGCCTTTCCCTTACAAAGATAGCCATCGCATCCCATGGAAGTACGATGTAACTTTGATTTCCTCTCGAACTAGAAAGGAAGAGGCTTGCTTTAATATCTCTTCAGGCCTAGACAGACTCACTAGGAGTGGTCGGTGTTATACTCTTGAAGAACTAAAAAAAATAAGGAAAGAGATTGGCAAGAGCACAGTCTAGCTAGTTAGGAAAAAGGTCACCACTGAAAAAGCCGAGGAATTCCTTAAAACCTTATGAAGGACCGATTATAGTGTGATTCAACAGTTGAACAAATCTCTAGCTCAAATTTCTATCTTAGCCTTGTTGCTATCTTTCGCGGTCCATCGTGAAGCTTTATTGAAGGTATAGAAGGAAACGCATGTTCCTACCAGTATTACAGAATCCTCATTCGAGGGTATGGTATCATTAGTGTTGGCCATAAACCAAGTCTCATTTTCAGATGATGAGTTGCCTCCAAAACGTAGCATGGGCCTCACGCAAGTTGCGGCAGTACATGCTCTACTTCATCACGCAGTTGATCTCCCGTTGGCAGATGTTGCTATCTGAATTCGATATCATGTTTGTGATAAGAAAGGCCATCAAGGGCCAGGCCATGGCCGATTACCTAGTGGTTCAACTGTCGAACGATCTAGAATTTTCAGAATCCCTCTTCCTAGATGAGGATTTTTTGGCAATATAGCCAGAACCAAGCAATATAGAACCATGGGGTTGGAAGCTTTATTTTAATAAAGCTTCCAATAGCACTGGAAATGGAGTGGGAGCAATTCTAGTATCCTCAAAGGGCCAGCAAATCCCTGTTTCAGTCAAGCTGAATTTTGATTGCACCAACAACGTCAAAGAGTACAAGGTGTGCATAGTAGGCCTACAAGTTTCCTTAGAGTTTGGTCTATACGATCTAAGTGTCTTTGGAGATTCCCTGTTGATCATCTCCCAAATAGAGGGAAAGTGGCAAGCTTGAGAGACCAAGTTGATTCCATATCAGAAATGTGTCAGCCGTTTAATCCTAAAGTTCCAAAACATTAACTTTGCTTATTTTCCCCGAGCACACAACCAGTTCCCAGATGCTTTAACCACCTTGGCTAGCATGGTTAAGCTAGTAGAAGGAGCTGATATGCGACAATTGCACATAGAGGTCTGCGGTGTGCCGGCATATTGCATGAATATCGAAGAATGCATAAACGTCGAAGTTGAAGTCAATGGGAAGCCATGGGACCATGATATCAGGGCTTATATCAAACATAGTGGATACCCGCCTAGGGCCACATACAGTGAGAAGAAATTCATCAGGTGAATGGTGTGCCAATTCTTTTTGAGTGGGGAAGTCTTGTATAAAAGGAACCATAATACAACCTTGTTTCGATGCATAGATGCCCCCAAGGCTAACCATTTGATGGAAGAGATGCATGAAGGCTTACTAGGAGCCCATGCCAATGGACCCCTATTGGCCCAAAAAATCATGAAAGCCGGCTACGATTGGCTCACCATGGAAAGCGAATACATCAAGCATGTAAGGATGTGCCACCATTGCTAAGTCTATTAGAATAGCAAGAATGTTCCTCCCTAACCTCTGCATTCTCTAGCAGCACCATGGCCTTTTTCTGCATAAGGGATGGACATCATCAGACTCATGATTCCGAAAGCCTCCAATGGGTATGAGTATATCTTGGTGGCCATTGATTACTTCACCAAGTGGGTGGAAACTACTTCCTACAAAAGTGTCACTCAAGCTGTGGTGGCCCGATTCTTGAAATAAAACATCATTTGCCGCTACGTATACCAGCTAAACTCATTACCAGTAATGGGAAAAACCCTAAATGGAAAAAGGATTGGCATAAGTTCCTACCATTCGCCTTGTGCACCTATCGCACTTCTGTTCATACATCCATGGGTGCAACCCCATATTCCCTGGTCTACGGCATGGAAGCCGTCCTCCCCGCAAAGGTAGAGATCCCATCTCTCAGAATCTTATCGCAGACAAAGCTATCAGAAGCTGAATGGGCCCATTCCCGATATGAACAACTGAACATGATAGACAAGAAGTGCATAACTGCAATATGCCATGGACAGTTGTACCAACGTTGCATCAAGCGAGCATTCAACAAGAAGGTTAGACCCAGAGTCTTTGAAGAAGGCAACCTAGTCTTGAAAAAGCGCAACTAGGTCATGCCTAATCACAAAGGGAAGTTTGCCCCAACCTACGAGGGCCCATATGTGGTGAAGAAGGCCTTATCTAGAGGACCCCTAATCCTAGCCGACATAGATGGGCACGACTTTAATATGTCCACCAATTCTGATATAGTCAAACAGTACTTTGCATAAGGGAGCTTCCAAGTGTGACCTCTTTTTTCTCTACATTCCTATGTAAACAAACAAAGCAAAAAAAAAAAAAAAAATATATATATATATATATATATATACAAAAGAAAATAAAATATATATGAAAGGGAAGATTGAAAACCCGAAAGGGCAGTCTACACAAAAGGAGAGCAAAAGAAAGAGCATGAGAGAGCCTGCTAGCTTGAAAATCCCAAAGGTCGGTCTAGGCAAAAATTAAGGCAATTAAAAATGTCAATTGAACTACGTGATGACCTGATCCTTCCCAGTAGAGGTACGTAGGTAGCCACCTTGGCCCAATTGCTATTTAAAAGAAAAATCAGTTAGTTAAATCCGCTTTGGTTTATGATCAAGATCAACAGAAGAAGCATGCACCCTTTTGGGTTGCTCAATGTTTGCAAAACATGTGGCCCACTGTAGTTTTTATTCAAAGATGTTATGGGCCATGCCAACGGAAGATGTACCCAAATGGGAAAGGAAAAGATCCATCTAGAATAGGATGTATCCTTTGGATCTTGAGATATTGATATGCATAGACTTACATTTACCATTTTATTTGTATGATCTTGCATTTTCAAAGCATTTGTGCACATATTCATTCAACATGTCTGTTTTGTGCCTTTCTAATCCTTTTATGCATTCATCATTATGCATCCAAAACACAAATCTCATAGATATAAATATCTCCTGATAATTAATATATGCAAAAACACCTCTATTTCTAGCTGTTTTCTATTTTTAAGTATGCCTAACAAACTAGACTATGCTTTAAAAACCCAAAAGTGAAAGGTTGTATACAATTTCCTAGCAATTTATGACGAACCTTTCCATACATGGTGGAATCCTAACTACATAGCTCATGTGCATAAATGAAAAGAAACAAAAAAGACTCCAGCAAGTCAAATGTGGCCCAAATGGTCTAACATCGCCTTGCATAGCCTCCCAAAGCCGGTGAGAAGAATTAGATTATCCAAGGAATGGGTACGAAGCAACCTTACTGCATTAAAGCCCAGATCTCTAGCAATCTCTCTAAGTCAGCCATATGAATGTCGAAAACGAACTGGCACCCTCTCTATACTGGGACTCGAGGTGTAGCCCTACCATTCTGTATCAAGCAAAGCCTGCAAGGTGCCAACCTCTGCAATAACAACTCTTAATGCCTCCTATTTCTCGGCTACCTCAGCCTAAAGGCTATGAAAAGCCAACTATGGCTCACTAGGCTCATCAGTTGGCCCATACTCCATGCTCAAAGTGGAATGGATGAAGGATCTAGCCTCCAATAGCCTTAATGCTAAATCATCAACCTTGCTACTCACCTCAGCGTAATTAACCGCCACTATAGCCCTCTCCTCGTCTCTTGTCTGGCCCAAGACGATGAATCTCTAAGTAAGATCTGCCAGCTCACTCTCCAAGCTAGTGACTCGGGATCTCAGTTGAATATGCTCCGCCTCTATGGCTAAAGGAGCCAGACTCCTCTACACAAGCTCTTCTCTAAGGGTGGCAAGCTCAACCTCAAAGGCTCTACCCATCTTATCATAATCCTTCACCATGGTAACAAGAAACTCCTTACCGTAATCCCTATCCTTGATAGCCTCTATCAGGCACTCTCTCAGGTCTCTAAGAGTACTCTCAACTTTGATCTCAAACTCTAGTGCATAATCCCTCAATATGTTAGCTAGAAAGTGGGGATCAAGAAGATTCAGAACTGATAGATCAACAATGAAACATAGGTCCTTGCTAGCCCTCCACTCTCTAAACTCCGTAGTGGACCACTCATGACCGTCCCTAGGACAAGTAGGATAATTGATAGTTGGCCTACACTCCTGTCAGAAGCCAAAAGCGCGATCTATGATGACTGTGTCGATATCTTGGAGCCCATAATCATAAGTGATGACAAAAAGATCACTAAATTAAGGGACCTACTGATCGCCCCCGAATTGCCTCAAAGGTATACCTAGAAAGTACCTTGTACAACCCTAGATGCTCACCAAAGGGATGCCAAGCAAACCAACACAATGGGTCTAACCCTGCCACCTAGCAACTCCCCACTTGACTTTTCATGTCTAGTCGTGGGACGCAAGCCAAACAAATATCACATCTAACCAGCGACGTCCCTATTAAAAGGAAGATTAAGGGCCACAGTGATCTTAACTCTATTCTTCCTCAAGAACCCAGCAAGCTGTGCCTTAGATATCACATTCAGATGACTATAGAACCATGACTACAACAGATGGACACAACAACCAAGCCTACCACTACCCATCTCATGACACAGAGAAAGAGACTGAATAGTTTCATAAAGGAGAGAAGGAATAAAATAAGTGCTATGAGGCAGAGTACTCATGAGAAGTAGAATTGCAAAGCTAATAGAACCTGACTGAGAAGGGAATAGCACTGAGCCAAAGAAGGCCACCATGAAAGACTAGCGCCAGTAGATGGTCCAATGCTCCTCCAAATCCAAAAAGTCTCCTTGGTAAGCAGCAGGGTACTCAGCTTTGCCAAACTGAAACAGAAGAAAATTAAAAGGGATGCTACCTCCCAAACCACTCCCATATCGGGTTAGAACATTTACAACAGGTGTCTTTAGGCCTAATAGCTCTGCAAACCACTTGCAGAAGCGAGATGAGTTGGTGGTTGATAAACCCGACTTACAGGGATAGGAAGAGAAGGAAAGTGATCATACTTTCTCCAAAGTAGTGACCAAGTCCACATCCCCAATGGTGATGCACCTCAAAGTTGGATCCCAACAAGTAACTATGGCCTTTAGTATATGCCAATCCAAAGAAGTGCGAAAGAGTGAAATGGCATCTCTGAGGAACTACTTGATGTAGGCCCGATCCGTGGAAGAAAATGAAATCCACCATCTCTTGAGTTCCCTCTCATGAAAAGTCTCCCACTCAAGCTCCACCACAGTATCATAAGTCTTAAGCCCAAGAACATCTATGATTAGATTTGAAAGAATCTGGAGTTTTGATGCAGAAAAGTGAAGAAAAATGGTATTTCTAGGAGTTTTCAGCGAAGAAAGAGGGTAGGATAAGACCCCAAAAGTCGCAAAACATAATGTGGAAGATCTGGATAGGCACCTAACTTTTATGCACCCTTTTCGAGGCCAGCACACCTTATAGGGATGCGTACCCCTTAGGACACATGCCAGGGTTTTTCAACCTCCTTGGCATAAACCCACACCTATTTTGAACTTAAATCCAAAGAATGGAGAGTTTTGGATGGCTTCAGAGCGAAGATTCCCTCAGGTTTTCACTAATAGTGGTGAGCGACAGGTTCAGCAACAAACTTGCCATTCAAAATATTTTATCATACAACTGAGACTGCACAAAGCCTACGCTGGGGCAGTTTATCTTTGTGTGTCTCATCCGTCATCCTGGAATATCTTGAACTTCATTTTCAAAACCCAATTCAAAGGTCAATTCAACTCTCATCATCAAGAAAAGTAATGGGACAATGCTATGCCTTTCCCAATCACTAATAATAGTCCATCCAGCATGGTATGAAGATTGCAACGATCAATTCCTCGAGGGAACTTTTCTTGAAGCGTTAGTCGATTCAGTCGATAACTGAGACAATCAGTGCATTTTGCCACGCGGTAAGTCCAAAATCCCACTAGGGAAATCCACGATCATCATTAGGGTTGTAAAGAAACCAGTATCGTCTAATGCAATTCTAATCTCGCTTCAAGTCGGTTGATCATTTTAGAACCACGAAAAATCCTACACTGGGGCAGTTTATTTTGTGTGGTTCAGTTCGTTTTCTACTAATCAATAAGCTCAAGAACGGGTCCATCCCACCAGGAACCTTTCCTCTCATGATAAGAACCATATAAAACCTACACTAGGGTAGTTTTATTTAATGCGGTCTTTCCTCTCTCCATATCCCTCTACGAGTCAATCAACATCAGATTTTATCGGCAAATCCGTGAAAATACGGTGCAATGCAAAGTAACCACAGTGGTGCAACCAGCTCCAAAATGCTAAAGTGCTACTGGCATACATGTTAGACCTACCAAGAGGCAATGTTCATACACACTTCAAGAGCCTAACAATAGGCAAAATATAGAAACATACATGTAAGACCTACCAAAAGGCAATGTTCATATATACATTTGAGCCTACCAATAGGCGATATCTAGAAACATACATGTAAGACCTACCAAGAGGCAATGTCAAATCTTACATTTGAGCCTACCAACAAGCGAAATCTAAAAACATACATGTAAGACCTACCAAGAGGCAATGTCAAATCATACATTTGAGCCTACCAATCGGTGAAATCTAGAAACATACATATAAGACCTACCAAGAGGCAATGTTCAAGAATCATACACAAGAGCCTACCAACAGGCGATATCTAGAAACATACATGAAGACCTACCAAGAGGCAATGTCCATACATACATCAGGAGCCTATCGAGAGGCAATATCATACATCAAGGCCCACAATGGGGCAATATAATACATACATGTCCATACATACATCAGGAGGCAATGTAAGACCTACCAAGAGGCAATGTCAAATCATACATTTGAGCCTACCAATCGGTGAAATCTAGAAACATACATATAAGACCTACCAAGAGGCAATGTTCAAGAATCATACATAAGAGCCTACCAACAGGCGATATCTAGAAACATACATGAAGACCTACCAAGAGGCAATGTCCATACATACATCAGGAGCCTATCAAGAGGCAATATCATACATCAAAGCCTACCAAAAGGCAATATAATATGTACAATCTAGGCCTACCAAGAAGCGGTCTATTGTATACATGTCTGGCCCACCAAGGTGTAATGTTTACAAAATACAATAAAAATGAGAAAAACATGCCCATGCAGGGGCTACATCCTCATGGTAAAACAATACATGGCTAGCCTAAGGGGAATAATCATCACTAATTGCGTCATCAGCAAAGTGCCCAACGTTGCCATCATTGGCATCATCACCCACAATTGGACTTGTAGAAGGACCGACTCGATCTACGAGAGAACCTGGGGCGTATCCTAGAGCCTGAAATGGTGCTTGATCTTGTACAAGGCCCTATAACCAATTATTTTAGGGGGCATATCCCCAATTACCGGCCAGTCTAGGAGGAGCAAGCATATACTCTGACTCATGTCTGCGAATAGGAGGATCTCTACTAGGAATATGAGGTGCAGAAGGTATAGGCATCCTATGCCCCTTCATCTCGCTAATCAAAACACCAATATACCCATGAAGCAAGTATATATCAACCTGGAGCTAACCCATTTCTCTCCTAGTGGCAATGACATGTGCCTCCTTCTCTCTCTGCCATAGGTCCTTCTATCGAGCAAGTGACCTGGAAATCTCCTCCTAAACATACCCTTTCTAGCGAAGGCTGCGCCCTCAGGATCTCTCACCCTACCCTGTAGGGTATCTACATGCAACCCCAAGTAGGCCTCTGAAGCCCAACTAGTGCATGCTATGCCACCGTGCACTCTACCCCCACTTATAGGGCAATCATCTATGATGGGTCCCACCGAGGACTATAGGATCCAAGTGAAGTAATAGGCATCCTCCATGACGAAACTATTGAAGGAGCCTGTCATATAGTCAAGGTCATCCAAAATCACCTTGGAACACGAGAGCTCCTGAGGGGGGTCCCTGGGTACTCTAAAGATTAGCATGACCTGATGACAAGTCCTCTCAGCCAAGAAAAACTCCCAGCTCGAAAAAGCCCAGAACTAGCACCGTGCACGTGACTCAGTCATGGCATGGGTAACCTCGCACCTACCAAGAGGCAACAACTATATTGATAGGCTCGCACCGTGATGAACCGAAGCCCTCCAAGGTGTTAAGCATGTTGATGCATGTCGCATACACAAAGAGACCAATGCCAATTGGTGACATGGATCAAGACAATCACACTGCGATGATCATGCATACAATATAGCATGAATATGCACCTATGGCAATTGCTTTGAGCGCATACCCACACTACAAGGTCAAGAGCTCTCATGACAATAGAGAGCAGCTCATGTAGCCACGAGAGTCGATCATACAAAGTGCACAATCACCCACATACACACAAGCAAATATATATATATATATATACACATGCATCATGCACAATGCTATCACACAGAGCGGGAAAATAAACCAAACATTGCCAACTTTCCAAGGGTATGGCCCAGCAAGGTATAGGAAATGTAAAATAGATATTGCCATACCTAAGGAATGCTGCCCAAGCAAGGAGCAGGAAAAGTAAATGGGGGTATATGGACGGGGGCCCTAATACATGCTCTAGAGAAGAGGTTTAGAAAGAGGAAGAGAAGACCTCTCTGGAGGGCTAGGCCCCTTAATCTACTGAATGTTACCCTTTGTGGGCTTGCATGCTTTTGCTTACATCCTTGCCCTTTTTACTTGCGCCTAGGAGATCGCTCCCTTTTTCCAAACGTCTTTGCTCCATCCATGTATATGCAAAGACAAAAGAAACAAGCCAGTAGACAAGAAAATAAACAAATGGAAGGAAAGGCATACTAAAGACAAACAAGGAAAAGATGCCAAATGGGGTCAAACAAACATGTGAAGCACATGAAAAGGCAAAGAAACATATTGTCGAACAAAAGGGGGTGTCCTAGGAGAGTTTGGATGACACACCGACTCATACATGAACATGTAGGCAATCATGCAAAGATGTGAAGGAGCAAAGAGTCAAACGGGTGGCACAAAGCAAGCAAGGCAAGCATATCAACATACACAGAGCTAAGAAAGGTGTAAACCTAGTACACTGACTCCAAGGAGGTGTATCTCATAAGTGGTTACATCCAAACAAACCCTAGGAAGGATGAAAGTAACCACACAAGCACAAGTCCATAGAGGGCACAAAGCCTGGCAAAGCCGAGATCTAGAAAGGCTAACATGGAGATAAGCATAAAAGCATGCAAGCAAACATAGACATGCAACAGAAATGATCCAAACCCTTTAATATAGGCCTAGGCGTGCAGATGTAGGCTTAGACCACAGGATCTAGATCTACACCCCACCAATAAGGGCCAAAATGCAAGAAAGAGAGATATCAAAGGACAAAAAGGGCTAAAGTAGCACATGGCATAGCAACCAACATAGATCTAAGCAAGCATGGCACAGAGCACATAAACACATAGATCTAAGCATAGGGATGTAGATCTAAGCAAAAACATGGTAAAGAACACATAGGCATGTAGATCTAAGCATAACATGGTAAGGAGCCTAAAAACATATGGATCTAAGCACAAACATGAAATTTAGACATATCCAAGCCCAAGAAGGCTAGGCTAACAACATCGAAGCGATAAATCATGGCATAAGGAAGGAAACACGCTATAAAAACTATAAAGACATGCTAGGAAGCAATAACATGCTATGGAAAGCAAATAAAGCATATATTGAGCAAGATAGAGCTAGGAAAAGCAATAGAGAGAAAAAGGTGTGGATTGTAGCTAAAAAGCTACATCCACACTCTTAAACCTCAAATCCAAGGTATAGAACCAAGGAGAGAAAGATTGAGAGTAAGAAGACTACCTTTTGATTGTTGAGAGAAATGAGGAATCAAGGGTTTTTTTTTTTTATGCATTTTTAGGAGAGAAATGTAGAGAAAAGAGAGCAAAAACAACCCAGAAACTGCTCCAAGACTGCCAAAAAATGTTCCAACTTCAGACCTGGTCTGGAAAAGGACATTTTGGCCACTTTATAAGCCAAAAAGTGCTCGGCGACCCTTGTTAGGCTACTGACATTAGAGGCCTTTTTGAAGGCCTTCCCAATCTTGGATTTTGCTGATCTTGGTTACCCAGGAAATTTATGGATGTTCAGTTTTTAGGAAGTTAAAGAAGTTAAAAATCAAATAGTTGGATCAAAAGTTATGGCCTCGAGAAGCAAACTAACGCACCCATGATGGTTTTCAGGATATCTCAACCATTTTAGCTCCAATTTTGGCCCATAAGTGGTCATTGGAAAGGGAATTTGATAATCATCACAATGATGTGAGCCCCAACCCATTCTGATAGATGGATCAAAAATTAGGGTTTCTGGTGCCCTCGGAGGTTAACTTAAGGTCAAACTTGTTCAACGTCGGTCAAAGTTGACAAAAATCTCATAGTGGCTCAAGTTTGATGTAAAAGCTTGAAAAATGTTATTTTGGGAGGATTTTGATCTTGTTTGACTCTCAGTCAACTCAGGGTTGACCATGGGCATTTTGGTCAATTTGATCGAAAAAAGCACTTTGGGTTGCACCATATCAATCCAGATGTTTATGCGGCCCCTTCAAGAATATTTAATATTTTTGGAATTTTCAGGGTTCAGCACGCAAATTGAGTGCGGACAAAATATGGTATCTCTAGCTACCCCTTCTTTATCTAACATCTCGAGTGCAATGAGAGGTCTTAAACACAACGTAATTCCGCATTTTGCTACCCTAAAATTGTGTGTGGAAATCGCACTGTTCATGGGTTGAGACTGGTCTTACCATGATAAGGTTGAGCTGCTGTTGCTGGTTTGAGAAAGATTTCTTCTAGTTCAGCTTCTTGTTACCGAGCAAATACTTCATCTTTTTCTTTTTTCTGCAAATATGTTAGTAGCAATGCAACTAGGAAAGCATGCTAGATCTAATTATTATTTTTGGTATTTTGCTTATATGTTTTTTTTTTATCATATAAATTTATGCCATGATGATGCCGGAAGATATATCTGCTCACATGTTTAAGTAGCATAGGTGAACCTACATATGTTGGATGCTATGAAAACACATGAAAATCTATTAAAACTAAGTAGACATGAAAAACTATGCATGATAAAAAGAAATTTTGAGAGATTGAAAACATGATGATGATGCAACTTTGATTTAAATAGGAAGCCTTAAAGAATGAGAGTGGTTTTGAAAATGTGGGACTAAATGAGTGCCATCGAATTGAATCCCGGGAGAGATACTTTGAAAGACATGATATTTTGAGATAATAGATTCCTACGCTGTGGAAGCATGGAGAAGTTCCTACACCGTGGAAGTGTGGAAGATTGTACCAAGCTGGTTGGTCACATCAAGTACCATAAAAGATTCCTACTCCGTAGAAGCGTGGAGAAGTTCCTACATCGTGGAAGTGTGGAAGGTTGTATCGAGCTGGTTGGTTGCATGGAGTACCATAAAAGATTCCTATGTCGTGGAAGCGTGGAGAAGTTCCTACACCGTGGAAGTGTGGAAGGTTGTACCAAGCTAGTTGGCCACATCGAGTACCATAAAAGATTACTACACTGTAGAAGTGTGGAGAAGTTCCTACACCGCGGAAGTGTGGAAGGTTGTACAAAGTTGGTTGGTTGCATTAAGTACCATAAATGATTCCTACGTCATGGAAGCATGGAGAAGTTCCTACACCATGGAAGTGTGGAAGGTTGTATCGAGCTAGTTGGCCACATCAAGTACCATAAAAGATTCCTACACTATGAAAGTGTGGAGAAGTTCCTACACCGTGGAAGTGTTTAAGGTTGTTCCAAGCTGGTTGGCCACATCAAGTACCATAAAAGATTCCTACACCATGGAAGTGTGGAAGGTTGTACCAAGCTGGTTGGCTGCATCGAGTACCATAAAAGGATTCCTATGTAGTGGAAGCGTGGACAGTTGTACCGAGCTGGTTGGCTGCATCGAGTTCCATAAAAGGATTCCTACACTATGGAAGCGTAGAGAAGTTCCTACACCATGGAAGTGTGGAAGGTTGTACCAAGCTAGTTGGGTGCATTGAGTACAATAAAAGATTCCTATGCCATGGAAGTATGGAGAAGTTCCTACACCGTGGAAGTGTGGAAGGTTATACCGAGCTAGTTGGCTGCATTGAGTACCATAAAAGATTCCTACGCCGTGAAAGCGTGGAGAAGGTTTCATCAAGAGAAATGTGTTCAAAGACTGCCCAAAGATGAAAGTGTTTAAAGAAGACCTTCTAGGGGCTACTTTTAGCTGAATGTGTTTTAACAAGAGAAATAGGTTCGAAGACTACCCGAAGGTGAAAGTGTTTGAAAGAGACCCTTTAGGGGTTAGTTAAAGCTGAATATGTTTCAATGAGAAATTTGGTTCGAAGACTACCCGAAGGTGAAAGTGTTTGAGAGAGATCCTCTGGGGGCTACTTTTAGCTGAATGTGGTTCCATGAGAGAAACTAGTTCGAAGACCACCCGAAGGTAAGGAGTTTGTTGGTTGTGCTAGATTATTGAGACATCAACCAAAGCTTAAAAGAAATGAAGGTGACGATGCATGAAAATCAGTAGGCTAGAATGCTTCAGACTATGATAATGGCTGTAAATCCTGAAAAGAAAGAAAGAACTATCAAAGGTGACCGATGTGACCGGGCTAAGGACCATCCGATGGTTAAGTCAGTTTTCTTTCTAGGACAAGGATGGAAAATAGTGAATGGTTAGAACTTACCTTTGGTAGATGGGACCTACTCCTTTTATAGAGAGATTGACGTGGGTCTACTTGTTTGGGATCCGTCACCATCATGGGTGATGTTGGTGGTTATGAAGAAAATGGGGTATGTGGAACGAAGTGTACGGAATTCCTTCCACGTACCAAGCAACGTGTCATGTTTTGCTTATGTAGAACCTTTGGAGAATTTCTGGTAGAATTTACCAAGTACAATTTGATCGTCCATGGGTATAGTCGTCTATAACATGGTCGTCTATAGACGAGTTCTTTTTGGTGGATCCCATTTTTCTTAATGGTCTTGTTCATGCATTCTGTCGAAGTGATCAATACGTGGACGACAACCAAGGACGGGCTATACTTAGTTGATCCCCATCAGTTGCCCCCTATCCTGGTGTTATTTGTCATTGTGGTGATTTGATCATTTTTTTAATGCTGACACGTGGTGTAATCTTGAGGTTCGTTCATAATGTCATTTCGTTCTTCAAAGCAAGTGCCACGTGGCTTTATTTGGTTGGTCGTGTCATTTCAGTGACTAGACCTATTGCCTATAAATAGTGGAATTCCTCTCCTACCTTCTTACTTTTCTTATATTTTTTCCTTTGACCTTTGTCGTCCAGCACCTCGTCTAGGAGTTTCCATCTTTAGTCATCCTCGTTTAGAGCCAAGTATCCTCCTTTTCTCATCTTTTAGGCCTTTCTTCAATTTTCAAAATGTCTGAAATTGTAGTGTCTTCATCTAGTAATAGTGATGATAGGGAGATAGACGAGTACCATGATAGCAATATTCGTGGCAGTAGCTCTGATAATAGTAGTAGTAGTAGTAGTAGTGGGGGAAACACCATGGACGAAGAATACACATCTGGGGTTCCTAGAATTCCTTTAGACGTTTTGCAAGAGGAGATGAGATCGAGGATGGCTTTTGGGTCACTTGCTAGCACATCCACCAATGTATCCTTGTCTCCTTCTTCAAGTGAAGAAGAAACTTTGTATAGCTGTGCAGTAGGCATTCCTTCAAAGACCGATGAGAAAAAACTTATTTCCCTTAGGAGTTGGTACTAGATCCCAAATGACCTTAATCCTCAATTGGCCATCCGTGGTGAATGGTGTAGCCATCCTTGTTTTGGGGTAGGTATCTATGATGCTTACCTTCTTGGAGGACTTAGGCTACCTCTTAATCCTTTTGCCAAAGAAATACTCTTTAGATTAGGTTTAGGAATTAACTAGCTTAATCCCCATGCATGGAGGCTTATCCTCTCTATGCAAGTTTTGTGGAGGAAGTATTTGATGGGAACCGTCCTCTCACTGTGGACAAGTTCTTATACAGTTACAAGCCCTCTGAGATTAGTCAATCCTTAGGTTTTTACCAATTCTTAGCTAGGGTTCAAATTGTAGATTGGTGAAGTCCCTCCCTATGTCTAATAGGAAATGGAAGACGAAGTTCTTCTTCGTCTCTGAGTTTTGGGTAGGAAACCCTACAGAGGTAGGTAGGGATCCATTTCCTCCCTATACTAGTGAGATAGGGAATCTTCGTCCTGAGGGTATGTCCCTTTTTCACTACACTTTCACTTTTATTGTTGAACTCGTCTAACCTTTTTTTTTTTTTTTTTTTTTGTGCAGCTGTAAAATGACCTGTCTTGTCTAAATTTTATTTAGACCACGACCAGAGAGCTTGTTCTTACACAAACAAGACGTTTCACTGCCTAGTGACACTTCGCCGTCTTGCAAGTTGGGGACTTGCCCTGAACCTACTAAAGAGGCACTTGCTCACGAGCTTACTAATCGAAGACGTAAGTTTTCTCCTTTATATTTTTATTACTTGTTTCGTCTCAAAACCTAACATTTTTTCTTTATAGGAATGGTAATCATGAAAGAGAACAAGGGGAAAGGCTTGGTAAGCAAGGAGACCATGCAAGAGACTCACTTTCAGCCTCGTCCAGTTGTTGGAGATAAGAGGGAGAATTTATCTAGGACTGTGGATGTAGATAGTCTTCCAAGCCGACGAGGCCACAAGAAGTCAAAACATGGGTTGTCCAAGTCTGGAGTCGTCAAGCTTGGTTCCATTATTCCTCTTGCCTCTGCCAAACCACCATCTGTACAAGTCCTTAATTTGGACTTGTCCAACCCTGTTAAAGTTCCATCCAAGCTTGTTGAAACCACTTCGTCTAAGGCTCCCAAAAGTATTCCTATGACTCTTCTTAAGAATGAAGATCTTGCCTGAGAAAAGTTTCAGCAAGTGGTTAATGACAAAGACATTGCTGTGTGCTATGACATGTCCTTAAAAGTGTTTGAACATTCCACAATTCATGATCTCTTCAAGGTACACTTTTTTTTTTTGGCGTCTTGAATTTTTCATACTTAATATTCTCGTCCACTCATCTTTTCAACCAATTTGATTTGTAGGTAATGTCAAAGTTCATGGCAACGTCCAAACAGGCTACTAAGATGGACTATGAAAGGGTTAGGTTGGAGGCCAAAATTCGTGATATGGAGAAGGAGTCAAGCCGCAAGACAGGGGAAAGGATGAAGCTTGAGGCTGAGGTGGAGGAGTTGAAGAATTTTGCAAAGGAATTAAGGACAGACATAGTGGAAAAGGACACTCATCTGGATCATCTGCAGAAGCAAAACAAAGAGCTTAGATCGTCCTCTAAACAAGCCAAAGTTGAAGTGATCAAGGAATTCAAGTCGTCCAAAGCATTCACTAATCTTCTGGACATGAACTATGCAGCGGGCTTCGAAGATTTTCATATAGACGCTGTTGAGCTATACCTTGAGATGAACTTTGATTCTATCAAGCTTCATACTGCAGCTGAGAGTTCCTTACTTTAGACAAGTTCAGAAGATCTGAATGTTGAAGACGATGCTTCCACTCCTTTCCTTGCTAAAGACAACCTTAAGTCTGGTGGCGATGCCCTCAGTGGTTTATTCCCATGAAATGATTTCTATTTTATCTATTTCCATTTTTTTTAGAAAGGGTTTGTTGTTTTGGATCACTTTATATTTATCTAAGTACATTTGGATCATCCATGTTTAAAGACGAATCTTAATATAATTGCCTTATTTAGGCTTAACTTTGTTAAGGGTTTTTGGACGATAGTCATCTACCCTTTTTATTTATGAATGCACTTTTATCCATACTGTTATTGCCAAATCTAATTCCAAGTGCTTCTCATCCATGTTTAGGACTTTATTTTGGAATGTATATTTTCCTCATCCTTAGACTTGTTCTTGGAACTTTCTTTGGTTATTCTTTTTATCCATAACTTCGATTGTTTGGCAAGTTGGATGTGTCGCCCATAAAAAGTCACATGCATGCTTTTCTTCGTCCTTAATTTTTTGGACGAGTGAACTGAAAGGTTTGCTCCTTCCCTTTACACTTATCATTATTGCCTTAGGTATTATGGCAATTTTGCCTTTTCCTTGTTTAAGGATGGCTCATGATGATGTATCTTCGCATCTAGAGATTTTATACGTCTTTAATTTGTCATGGACGTTAATTTCACAATACACTTAAATTAGAGAATTCAAGCAACTTTGTATACAATAACTCTACATAACATCGTCCACAAATATCAAAGAACTTAGTACATAGCAATTCAAAGACATCGTTTACGCTAGTATTTAGTCCTTTTTAGGGAATTTAATTCCATTATATACAAGGACTTTATTCATGACGTCGTCCATAGCACATGCCAGTAGCT
Source organism: Quercus lobata (assembly GCF_001633185.2). Taxonomy (NCBI): domain Eukaryota; kingdom Viridiplantae; phylum Streptophyta; class Magnoliopsida; order Fagales; family Fagaceae; genus Quercus; species Quercus lobata. The sequence goes on from NC_044904.1 coordinate 46,917,953, forward strand.
ACTTTTTAGGGAATCCAAATGTTGAAAAACATAAAATACTGCTGAAAAGCATGAGTGCTAAAAGATAACAAGCTACTAGAAGTCATTGACAATCTTTATACTCGTCCATGTTGACCTTCTCGACGAGTCTTTTTTTTCTGGTAGTACTTCCTTAGGTCCTCCACATTCCATGGGTGCTCCAACTTTCATCCATTTAAGGCTTCCAAATAGTATGAACCTCGTCTTTTGGAATTGACGACACTGTATGGTCCTTTCTAGTTAGGCCTTAACTTTCCATGAGTGGGATCCTTTGTAGCCAGGGACATCTTTTTTAAGACGAGATCCCCAATGTTGAACTGTCTTGGCTTCACCAGTGCATCGATGCTTAGACATCAAGCTTTTGTAACGAGCCACCCTTTGTTCTACATTCATCCTTACCTCATCCATAAGGTTAAGGCTTAGACAAAGCTGCTTTTCATTCTCTTCGTTGTTATAGTGAGCCACCCTATAGCTAGTTAAACCAACCTCCACGAGTATGACTTCGTCACTTCTGAATGCCAACTTAAAAGGAGTCTCTCTAGTTGGAGTCCTTATTGTCATCTTGTACGCCCAAAGGACACTGGGTAGTTCATTCGGCCATATCCCCTTCGCCCCCTCAAGACGGGTCTTAATGATTTTCAACAAGGATTAGTTTGCCACTTCAACTTGTCCATCGGCTTGTAGGTGGGAGGGTGGGGAATAATGATTTCTAATCCCCAATTGCTTGCAAAAATCTTTGAAGGGCACATTATCAAATTGGCGTCCATTGTTCGAGATGAGTACCCTAGGAATTCCAAAGCGGCATATTATATTCTTACAAACAATGTTTCAAACATTTCGCTCAGTGATTCTTGCCATGGGCTCCACTTCCACCCATTTTGTAAAGTAATCAATTCCTACAATCAAAAACTTCATCTGTCTTGTCCCCATGGGAAAGGGACCATGAATGTCAAGTCCCCACTGGGCAAAGGGCCAAGGGGCCACCATTGGAGTTAGATACTCTGATGGCTACCTAGGTATGTTGCTATACTTTTGACACTTATCACATGCTTTAATATAAGCTTTAGCATCTACTTGTGTAGATGGCCAGTAATACCCTACACGGACAATCTTGTAGACGAAGGATTTGGCCCCTGAATGGTTTCCACAAACTCTTTCATGGACATCTCTCAAGACATAAAGAGACTCGTCTAGATTCAAACACCTTAGGTAGGGTTCAGAAAAACCTATCTTGTATAACACTTCATCCATAAGGACAAACCTCGTTGTCCTTACCCTTATCTTCCTTGCTTCTTCCTTATCCTCTAGGAGGAGTCTGTTTTTAAGATAAGAGATGATTGGAGTGGTCCAATTGAATACTCCATCTATCTGATGTACTTCTAGAATTTCAATACTTGGGATGTACTGGATTTTGATTTGATCATTCATCACTTCATCTGCAAATGTCGTCTTGGCTAGGACGTCAGCTACCATATTATCCTCCCTTGGTATTTTCTAAAATTGAGCTATTGTGAAGCTTTTAATGCACTGCTTGACTTTTCCTAAGTATTTCTTCATCCATTCCTCCTTAGCTTCACATGTTCCATTTATTTGGCCCATTATTAACTGTGAATCTCCCTAGATAAGGACAAAGTCGGCTCCAAGTGACTTTTAGCTAACTCCAAGGCCTATAGTAGGGCTTCATATTCAGCCTCATTATTGGTTGTTTGGAACTGTAGATGGACTGCGTACTCCAGAGGATCCCCTTCAAGCAAGCATAACACTATTCCAATTCCTCCTGCATGCTGTTTGGACGAGTCATCCACATGGACGACCCACTACTTCACCCCTTGGTCTTCATCTTGCCTACTACTAGCAGAAGTGAATTCAACAATAAAATCTACTAGGACCTTAGCTTTTATCACTTCTTTTGGTTTATATCGCATATCAAACTCACTAAGTTCTTTTGCCCACTGGATTAGTCGTCTAGTGGCCTCCAGCTTGTTCATGGCCTTCTTTAGCGAGTGGTCTGTCAAGACGTTAATTACATGAGCTTGAAAATAAGGCCTAAGCTTCCTTGCTACTGTCACCAATAAAAATGCAAGATTTTCCATGGGTGGATATCATTCTTCTGCTCCCCTTAAAGCTTTGCTGGTGTAGTAGACAAGTTACTGTACCTTCCCCTCCTCTCTAATCAAGACTGAGCTTACTACAAGAGGGGATACTACTAAATAGAGATACAGTTCTTCTCCAGGTTTAGATGAGCTTAACAGCGGAGTTAAAGCAAGATAAGTCTTCAAGTCTTCAAAAACTTGTTGGCACTCGTCTGTCCATTCGAATGCTTTTCTCAACACTCTGAAAAATGGTAAACACTTGTCAGTAGCTTTTGAAACAAACCCGTTAAGAGCAGTTACTCATCCAGTGAGGCTTTGGACGTCATTGACATTCTTTGGAGTCTCCTCGTTCAGAATCGCTTGGATCTTATCAGCGTTTGCTTCAATCCCTCTCTAGGAAACCATAAAACCAAGAAATTTCCCTAATGCAACTCTGAAGGCATGTTTTCTTGGATTCAACTTCATCATGTATAGCTTAAGTGTGTCAAAGGTTTCCTGAAGGTCGTCCAAATGCTGCATCTCCCTCACGCTCTTCACCAATAGATCGTCCACATACACTTAAATGTTTCGCCCAATTTATGGATGAAACATATGTAACAACCCAAGGAAAAGCGCTAGCCACATCTGCGTTATACCTCAAAAGGATTAGTCACAATTGAGGGTCCTTATAGTTGTTAATAAAGCCCAGTTCAATCCAGTAAATACCTGATGTGGGACTCATCACACACCCACACACTCAATCAAATTGGGGCATCACAATTTCCCCCACTTAAATCCCTAACGTCCTCGTTAGGCCCACTTTGTGGGGTAGTGTCTCCGAGCCCACATAGAGTTACTGGGCTGACTTTGATACCATATGTAACGACCCAAGGAAAAGCGCTAGCCATATCTGCGCTATACCTCAAAAGAACTAGTCACAATTAAGGCTCTTTGCAATTGTTAATAAAGCCTAGTTCAACCCAATAAATATCCGATGTGGGACTCATCACACATCCACACACACATCACACAATCAATCAAATTGGGGCATCACAATATGTAACGACCCAAGGAAAAGCACTAGCCACACACATCACACAATCAATCAAATTGGGGCATCACAATCTCCCCCACTTAAATCCCTAACGTCCTCGTTAGGGCCTACTTTATGGGGTAGTGTCTCTAAACCCATACGAGATCACCGGGCTAGCTCTGATACCATATGTAACGATTTAAGAAAAAGCTTTAGCCACATCTGCGCTATACCTCAAAAGGACTAGTTACAATTGAGGCTCCTTGCAATTGTTAATAAAGCCCAGTTCAACCCAGTAAATACCCGATGTAGGACTTATCACACACCCACACACATCACACAATCAATCAAATTGGGACGTCACAATCTTCCCCACTTAAATCCCTAACGTCCTCGTTAGGGCCCACTTTGTGGGGTAGTGTCTCTAAGCCCACACGGGATTACCAGGCCGGCTCTGATACCATATGTAACGACCCAAGGAAAAGCGCTAGCCACATCTGTGCTATACCTTAAAAGGACTAGTCATAATTGAGGCTCCTTGCAGTTGTTAATAAAGCCCAGTTCAACCCAGTAAATACCCGATGTGGGACTCATAACACACCCACACACATCACACAATCAATTAAATTGAGGTATCACAATCTCCCCCACTTAAATCCCTAACGTCCTCGTTAGGGCCCACTTTGTGGGGTAGTGTCTCTCAGCCCACATGAGATTACCGGGCCGGCTCTGATACCATATGTAACGACCCAAGGAAAAACGCTAGCCACATCTGCGCTATACCTCAAAAGGACTAGTCATAATTGAGGCTCCATGTAGTTGTTAATAAAGCCCAACTCAACCCAGTAAATACCCGATGTGGGACTCATCACACACCCACACTATGTAACGACCCAAGGAAAAGCGCTAGCCACATCTGTGCTATACCTCAAAATGACTAGTCACCATTAAGGCTCTTTGCAGTTGTTAAGAAAGCCCAGTTCAACCCAATAAATACCCGATGTGGGACTCATCACACACCCACACACATCACACAATCAATCAAATTGGGGCGTCACAATTTTCCCCACTTAAATCCCTAACGTCCTCGTTAGGGCCCACTTTGTGGGGTAGTGTCTCTAAGCCCACACGGGATTACTAGGCCGGCTCTAATACCATATGTAATGACCCAAGGAAAAGCGCTAGCCATATCTGCGCTATACCTCAAAAGGACTAGTCACAATTGAGGCTCCTTGCAATTGTTAATAAAGCCCAGTTCAACCCAGTAAATACCCGATGTGGGACTCATCACACACCCTCACACATCACACAATTAATCAAATTGGGGCATCACAATCTCCCCCACTTAAATCCCTAACGTCCTCGTTAGGGCCCACTTTGTGGAGTAGTGTCTCTGAGCCCATACGAGATTACCGAGCCAACTCTGATACCATATGTAACGATTCAAGGAAAAGCGCTAGACCTCAAAAGGACTAGTCACAATTGAGGCTCCTTGCAATTGTTAATAAAGCCCAGTTTAACCCAGTAAATACCTGATGTGGGACTCATCACACACTCTCACACATCACACAATCAATTAAATTGGGGCATCACAACATATGGTTAACTTGCTACTGGTAGGTAGCCCCTGCATTCTTCAGGCCAAATGGCATCACTTTATAACAAAACAAACCTTGGCTTGTAACAAAAGATGTTTTCTTCTGATTTGCCTCATCCATCTTAATCTGGTTGTACCTTGAGAACACGTCCATGAAACTTAACAACTGGTGTCCAGCCGTTGAGTCCACCAACTGATCAATGTGTGGAAGAGGATAGCTATCTTTTGGGTAGGCCTTGTTTAAATTTGTGAAGTCCACACACATCCTCCATTTGTTATTGGCCTTTTTAATGATTACTATATTAGCTTGCCAATTAGGATAATAAACTTCACATGTGAACTCCGCGGTGATTAACTTATGGACTTCTTCCTTGATGGCATTATCTCATTCTGGGGCTAACACCCTCTTCTTCTGATGAACAGGCTTGCAAGACGAGGACACATTTAGATGATGAGTAATTACAGGGGGGTCAATCCCAAGTATATCTTCATGGCTCCAAGCAAAAACATCTATACTTTGTTTAAGGAACCCAACAAGTTCCTGCTTCGTCTTTTCCTCCATACTTGTTTCAATCCTGGTAAACTTCTCTGGGTTGGACTTGTCCAACGGTACATCTTCCAACATCTCAATTGGCTTCATCAATGTTCTTCTTTCTTCTATGCTCATTGTTTTCATCTAGTTGTCCAAGGCCATCATTGCTAGAGAACATTCTCTAGCTACTAATTGATCTCCTTGAACTTCTCCAATGCCATACTCCATTGGGAACTTCACAGATAAATGATAAGTAGACGTTGTAGTCTTCCAACTATTCAAAGTTGGTCATTCAATAATGGTATTGTATGAAGATGAACAATCTACAACAAGGAAATTCACTTTCTTATTGATTTGTCGTGGGTAAGAGCCTACCACGACTGGCAAAGAGATGGTGCCCACTAGTAAAACCTTCATTCCTCCAAACCCGATTAATGGCACATTTACTAGATGAAGTAATTCTCTGTTAATCCTCATCTACTAGAAGGCTAGATAATATAGGATATTTGCTGAACTCCCATTATCTATTAACACCCTTCAAGTTGTATAATTTGCAATCACCAAAGTAATGACAATCGCATCATCATGAGGGTGCGTGTAGTTGTCTTTCGTCTTCTTCTGTAAAAGTAATGGCGAGTTCATATTCTCTGATCATCCTCGGTGGTTGTCTAGATATTTGAACATTCTGGACTTCCCTGAGGTAGGTTTTTTTTGCTTTGGATGAGCTTCCTTTTGATGTACCTCCTACAATGATCCTTATTTCTCCAAGTGGTGGACGTGCTGGTTCTTCTGCTTTGCCTTTCATTGGCTGTCTTTCATCCTTATGGTCTTGCCCAAGAACATTCTTTAACTTTCCCTGCTTAATAAAAGCTTCAACCTGCTACTTCAAGTCATAGCATTCGCCCGTATCATGTCCATGGTCGTGATGAAAATCATAGTACTTGCTTTTATTCCACTTACTAGGATCTCCTTTCATCCTTTCAGACCACTTCAAGGATGGATCGAATTTGATCTACATTAACACTTGATCAAGTAGAGTATTCAAGGGAGTATAGTTGGAGTATCGTCTTGAAGACGACCCTGCTTTCTTGTTGTCGCGATCCCTTTTCTCCCCTATCTTTGTTTTCTTTGGACGAGGACCTTGCTCTAGATGGTCTATATAGCCATTCTCTAATCGTTCACCTTTCTTCTTCTTCTTGGCAATAATTGCGTCTTCTGCATTCATGAAACTTTGGGTTGAATGTATCAACTCAACCATCGTTTAAGGCTCCTGGTGGTAGAGCTTATGAATGAATAGGTCTGAACTAACTCCATTGTAGAAAGCTACCAAGAGGATCTTGTCATCCATCTCGTCCACCAACAGAGCTTCCCTATTAAAAGGGCTGATAAAAGTACGCAGGCTTTCATTTTCTCCTTGTTCTATGTTCAACAGGCTGGATGAGGAGCACTTTTGCCTTTGTCCCCCAACAAAGTTGTTGACAAACAACTTTCTCAACTCCTGAAACGAAGTTATGGTATTTAGTGGCAGTTTACTGAACCATACTCTAACTGGGCCTTTTAAGGTAGTAGGAAAGGCTCCACACATGATTTCATCTGGAACACCTTTGAGATGCATGGTTGTTTTGAACATGGCGATGTGATCGCAAGGGTCATGCATCCCATCATAAGAGTCCAAGGTAGGCATCTTGAACTTAGATGACCAGGGATGACTCATGATGGACGCAATGAAGGGGGAATCAATCTTGTGGACGAGATCATCCACATGGTTTACTCTCCTCATGGAATCCTTTATCTTTTCCATGGCTCTTTTCATTTGGTCCATCTCCCTCTCTAAGTGTGGTACTCTACAAGTGACAATGCCTTTGGATAGGTCTCCTTTAGCGTTATTATCAACCCCTTCGTTCTCTTCATTTTAACCTTGTTCTCCACCATACTGCTGAAGACATTATCTATTAACTTCTCTAGTTAACTCCTAGTTCTATTACTTCAATTCTGCCATTACTACTACCATGGACTATAACTGTTATTGGACGGTCATAGGGGGGTGGTGGTGCATGATTTGGGTGACTGGTGGCATTTCCACTCTCCTCGTGTTCTGGACTGGTGGCCATTAACCTAGTCCGAACCATGTAGCCTTTTTGTCTTGGAAAGGGCAAAGAAGTTAACACTTAGAAACTTCTAACTCTTTCCCACAAAAGACGCCAACTGATGATGCACAAAAATCAGTAGGCTCGAATGCCTCAAACTATGATGATGGCTATAAATCCTAAATAAATAAAAAATAAAAAATAAAAAAGGTGACCAATGTGACCCGGCCAAGGACCCTCCGACTGTTAAGTCAGTTTTCTCTCTAGGACAAGGATGGAAAATAGTGAATGGTTAGAACTTACCTTTGGTAGATGGGACCTACTCCTTTTATAGAGGGTTTGACGTGGGTCTACTTGTTTGGGATCCGTCACCATCGTGAGTGATGTTGGTGGTTATGAAGAAAATGGGGTATATGGAATGAAGTGTATGGAATTCCTTCCATGTACAAGCAACGTGTCATGTTTTGCTTATGTAGAACCTTCGGAGAATTTCTGGTAGAATTTACCAGGTACAATTTGATCGTCCATGGGTATAGTCATCTATAACATGGTCGTCTACGAACGAGTTCTTTTTGGTGGATCCCTTTTTCTTAATGGTCTTGTTCATGCGTTCTGTCATTCCATTGCGATTTTCCTTGGGTGTGATCAATACGTGGATGACAACCAAGGACAGGCTATACTTAGTTGATCCCCATCAAAAGGATTACCCCATTGTGGGCTTTTTAGGTTCCTTGATTCACTGAATTCTAGATTCAATGCTTTGAAAAAGATCCCTTCTTTGAAATGTTAATATTCTTGGTCATAGCTACACAAGAACCGCCTAGATGTTGATTTTTGTGTGGTCTTGATGAATCGTGCATGTTGGGTACCTATTCGGGCTCTTACGAGGAGAGATTTCTCCTTTTCCTTGTGGATATCTTGAATTGCACTGGATAAAGGGAATACTATCCATGGTTTGAAAATATCAAAAATAAAACTACCCCATATCAAGATTAGGACTGGGGGCCAACCTTTAGGCATTGAGGGTCACGTTTAAAGTAATGACTCAAGCATCCTCTGTTGAGATGAGTTCAAGAGGCTTGAAGAGTATTTAGGGCAATGGTGCTCGAATGGTATTTAAAAGCTGGGGTTGAGCATTTGAATCTTTTGGGTTCAGGAGATGCCTGGTAGTGATTGAAAAAGGTTTGCATAAGCTGTTGCAATCTTAAAACCCATTTTTCTAGAAATTCCTTGGGAATAAATGAATAACCCCCAAGGATATGCTGAACATGAAAAGTTTGGAGGATTTGGAATCTTTGTCGTTTGAAATCTTTGAGGGTCATCATTTTCCCCTTCTGTTTTAATTGGTTCTGAAAACTAGGTTCAAAAATTTTGGAAATTCATTCATGATAATGAAAATCTGGCTGAATGCATGTACCATAAGAGAGCCTCGATAAGGCCATGTTTCCTATGTGGTTTATGAGTGTATGTGCCTGATGGCTACCATTTACCCGGAATAGGGAACATGTTTGCAAACAAGGATTTTTGGAGCAAAGTGTTTATGCTTATCAAATGCATGGGTGTCCCCTCTTTTTGGTCTCATGAAGGGAGAATTTGAATGATTCGTTTGGCTTTTTGAACTCTTCGGGTTCAAAGCAGGGGTTGGGAGAGAACCCTGCCCTTTTTTAGGCATGATGCCTTAGCATATGTGAATGATTCCATCATCAATGATTGACCAAATGTTCATAGTCCTATGACCTACCGATCCTCAATGATCAGTGAAGTCTTTCGTTAGGTTATAACATGGCCTTGGGGTTAATTGGGTGCTTGAAATGAAGGATATTTGGCTCAAAATTTTCACGTGTGGGTGATTATTTGGCATAAGCTCCATAGACTAAGTGGCCGCTCTCAATTAGGAAGGATTTCTTAGGACTGTAATGTAAGGATATGGTTTTCCTAGGCTTACAGGAGGATATTTTTGGCTATGAAATTCTTTGAAGGGTTTCCTAAAGTCAAGGATTACACTTCATCGAGAATTTTCTTTCAATTGCCTCTCATGCTTGGCTATATCCTCAATTTGAGTCCATCTTTTGAACTTTGCCCATTTTCATCTTTTTGGGGCTTTCATTTGATTTTTCTTTGGCCCATGTCTCTTGACTATTTCGAGCTGAAATTTTTTTTTTCTTTTGCCCTCTCTTTGCTTGGGATTTCATTTGACTTTACTGGCCCATGACATTGTCATTTGATTGATTTGGCCTCTTTTCTCATTTTTTTCAATTAGGGACCCATTTGATGGACTCAAATATTAAAGGTCACCTAGCATGAGATTCTTGTAACCATCTAACCCACCCCAATGTGGGGGATAATCCTTGACTGGGTTAAACAAGAAAAGAATTCAATAGGCATAACTGGGCCAGCAATGGATATTTTTCTACAAGCGGGACGGCAGTGAAATGAATGCCTTTCTCCTTCATCCTGAGCGCTTACTTCTTAGCCTAAGGAGCTTAAGTGCCAGATTATAATTTTGGGATATTTTTGAAAAAGCATTTTCTTTCTGGCTCAAAGGGGCTATTAAGTGATATAACTATTTGGATAGTTGAAACAAATGCCTCCATCATTTCAAATCCAATCAATTGGTCAATGAAACTTGAACATATGGTCATTCAATGATTTAGGATCCGCATCGATTTTGGGTAGGACCTTCCCAAAGGGTGATTGTTAATATGATAATTGAATATGACACTTTGCAAAAGTGGTGAATATTTCATGAATGCAAGGTTATGGAGATGGGATATCATGATGTGAGTGTTTGAGGGATCACATGCCCCTTATCCCTGGTAAGGGATAACCACTTCACTCAACAACCCTTTCCCCACAAAAGGAGTTTTGGCATTGACTTGCCACTCTTAGAAGATTTATTCGTTTCAAAACACAAATTCTCAAGATTTGATCTTTTTATTTGAACCTTTATGCTTTGATTTTATTTTGGACAATCCCCCTTTTTTCTTTAAATGTGGACAAGATTGCAACAAAAGCCAACCGAGATGAGGGAAGGTTTTTTTGGGATAGTGTCTAGGACGAGATGGCAAGGCCAAACTTGGGTTCCAGTTTTTTCGATGGATGGCATTCCCAATATCTAGAAGCTTTTGGATAGATCAACTTAGGGGATGGAGGTCTTCACATCGCAAAGATGCCTTAGATGATTGACTCCATGCTTGGCATGCATCTTGGGATGAAGATTTTCTAATCTATGGTGAAGATTCTTGTGAAATGCAATCTTCATTTTCATGTAAATCATTGAGATGGCCTGTCAAGGCAACATGCCACATTAGGGACCTAAGAAAGGCAATATAGGAATGACTAGAAGGGATGTTAATGCAATTCTTTAATATTTTGATGGGGCACTGTTGCCCAGGTATTGAGCAAGCAAGCGGCTCTCTGATTGTATCATCACAAATGTTCAAATGTTTTGCCATCACTATTCATTTAAGCATGCGATGCAAGTGACGTCCCATTGGCTTGATTAGAGCATGTTCCGGAAAAGGAAATAGATTGACTAGAGTTAGCAACATATCAAGGCTATGCCGAACCCGATAAAGTTGGAAGTATTTTGGTCCTTATTCGAGACCAATTTTAATCCCTTTACTCTTCCACCATGGTTCATATGTTGGCTCCCATCATGAGTAGGCCCTAACATTGTATTGTTGAAGGAGCTGAAGCTAATTTCTTATGCTTCCAAGAATTATCAAGTGAATTACCATGGCTAAGGTGGTCCCAATAATGTTGGGAATGTTCCTGAAACGGAAACGGACAAAGTTAGATGGAGACTTTGCTCATTGTAAGATCTGATAAGATTGGAGACTTTACACATTTCTCCCTGAATGAAAGCTTGGTTTTCCTTTTTCTATTATCAATGCAGAAGTCAGGCTTCCAAGGAATGCTTCAAGCAAGCTACAAGATCTTCTGATGGTCTTGCAAAGAAATTGCGACTTTGGCTTTTGTTAAAGCTCAAGATGTCGTCAAGACTATTATTCAGAAGTCCATTCAAAGGGGAGAGACTGTGCAAAAAAAGCCGCTCTAGTGTGGCATTTTCCATGGTCTCTCAATCACTTTCACAACATGGTGAGATTTTTAACTGAAGGCTGTGAGGATTCACATATCAAGATATTGAGGCAAGCTAAAGAAAACCAAGTGTGAGTTGGGTGATCTCGCTTAAGAGATGTTGGGTTCTTTCTACCCTTTTAAAATGCTTTGATAGAAGAGCTTGTAGGCCATACGAATCGACTCTAACTTTTCCTGAATTCTACTCCTAGACTTACGGTAGCTTTACCTCATAAACAATGTGGGAGGGCTACACAATGGATTTTTAGTGGTCGTATAGGAATGAGACCACTAAAAATCTACCCCAATATCATATTGGGAGCACCTAAAGGCTTAACCTTCTTCCAATCCATATGGACATCTTGTGGATCACTAATCTCACCAATCGCACTTTTAATGCCTCAGTAGAATTGGCTGCTACTCATGTTTAAGATAAGTAATCTGGGACCTTTGATGGCTTCCATGAAGGAAATTAGTTGACATTATTGGAGTAGACAACTCAAGTTGTGCTTCTCTCACCTGATATTTGATAAGCCAAAGCCAGTTCCTGAAAAGGGAATTCAAAAGAACTGAGATTAGTAAGGAATCTTGGCCCTGAAAGGATTCAACAAAGTTGGAAATACCTAGGCCTTCCTCCAATAGAGTAGCCTCATGTATCCTTTTAATTGTCCATTCTCATGTTCAATATAAGTGTCTTATGCTGATTTATCAAGATGTTGCATCCGCAAGGTAACCCAAAGTAGGTTTATTGCAATCTTCAATTCCTTGGAGTGAGTTCTTGAGTAAGCTGATCATGGCTCGTGTATCATAAATGGTTCCACCAGTTTCTATCATGATCTCAACTGAGGTGAATTTCTAGATGGCCCATCAGTCTTACGGAGGTGACCCTATGTGAGATTTGCATAGGAATTCATGGTGCTCTTGCGACCATCGACTTGATCCCTTTTTTACACAGGAGAAGAATCGAGAAAATTCTACCCCAACATGGCATTTTTCCAGTTCTTTAACCATCTGAATGGCCACTTGAAGCTTCTTAAAGGAGATGAGCCGAGACATGCTTGGTCTTTCTAAGCCTAGCACTAGTAGTGCATTCCCTCTAAAGGAGATCTTGATCCAACAAAAGTCTTTAGACTGGGCCAAGCTTCAGCATCCTCCTTATTCTCACGGTTTTCTTGAAAATTTCATGCAACTGGTTGACAACATCAACTAGATCGAGGTCCTTTGAGAAGCACTGTAAGGTTGAATTTATTCAATCATGTGTTGGCTTCATTCCGTGCCAAATTTGCTTGTAATTTAGCAATTAGATACCCTGTATTTAGGTGGGAATTGTGTAAGGATAGTGTGAAGAAATCTTAAGAATTGTGCAATTCAAGGGAGTCTCGCAACTGGATCTCGCGACTAGCAAGTTGCCACAATGGCACATGTGTGAAGCATACTGGGGGAGCTGAAGGGTCACGCCAGCTAGAGCACGACATGACAAAATTTCCAGTCTAGCCAGGCAGTTAGCTTACGACTCAAACTCGCGACTCGTTCCAATCGCGAGCTTGAATTGCTAGAATGCTTGTTTAATTCAAACCTGACTTTTCGCATTCCTCATACACACCACTATAAATACCCATATACCCACGATATGTAGAGAGCTTCCAGAGAGAATTTTGGGAGAGAAACCCTAGAGAAAAACAAGATTGACTCATCCACAATCTTCATCCTTTAATTCTCCAAATTCCTCTACTCTCACACTCTCCATTGACATATCCTTGAGAGGTACATTTAGCCAAATCCTTATCTCACCATACCCATATCAGTGAGGAGGTATTTTGGTGCTTGGGAAGCAGTTCAGAAGGGACCAATTCATTTTGGTTGATGCAATGGGCAATTGCGGGATCCGGTAAGCTAGAGAAGACAAGGTTCCGCATAACCTTGTTGGAGCAAGAAGCTTGGAAGACTTAGGTGCACTGGGTAGATTAGGCTTGGAAGGTCTTCTGCTATTCATGTATCCCAACTTTATTCTCTAGTGGATTATTGACCGCTTGGAGGGCGGCAAAGAGTTTTTTTGCCGAGTACTTCGGTTTCCTCTTTGGTAACACATTGCCGTGTTATCTTTGTGTTTGCATCCTTCTTCCCTTACTTTTTATCATTTAATTGCTGCTATGGTTGTGATTAATGAATTAGAGTGTTTTACCAATTTGGCTTTAGCTTATATTCATATTCCACACATATATTGTTTGTTTATAAGCTTGTGTTGGTAATTTTAAATTGGGGGTCGAAACATTCATTGGTGTTTTACACACTAATTGAACTTTCAATTGGTATCAGAGCAGATGCACTTGTTGTAGTTTAATTACCTAAGTGTGATCCTAGACCCCTTAGCTATGGATGAAGCCAGGGAAAAGGCTATGTTGAATTGTGGTCTAAATGTTTGTGATAATGACTCTATGAGTATATTTGAAGGTTGTCCTAACAATGAACTCCTAGAGTTATTAAAATCAAAGAAACATGCTAGTATGTTTGTTCACATGCTGAAATATTTTGAAAATGATAATCACATCCTACACAATAGTCTATGTGAGTCTAATTCTTTGATTAAGAAGTATAAAAGAAGAAATAGAATATTGTGTGATAAGGTTGATAATCTGAAAAAGAAAATTCAATCTAACAAGAGCATGGAAAATGAAGATAAGTTTGTGTTTGAAGGTCAAGAGTGCATGTCCCATGCTTGCTCATTTGTGCACACTTCTTTGAAGGTATTTAATTCATGTTTATGGTATCTTGATAGTGATATGACAAGAGATAAATCATTGTTTAAGTCACTCAAAGAGAAGGTCGGTGACTATGTGACATTTAGCGATGGAAGTCATACTCAAGTTCTTGGCAAAGGGACTGTTAAGATACCGGGATTACCTATATTGAAAGATGTCTTATACATCAAAGGGCTTAAGGCGAATCTCTTAAGCATCACTCAAATATGTGATGAGGACTTCCTTGTTCAATTCTAAAAAAAAGGGTGTATAATCATTGACGAAGAAGGGATTCAAGTCTTGGAGGGAAATAGGACTACCGACAATTGCTACGGAGTAGTTGCTACGGCAAGAATTTCCTGCAGAAGTGCTCGTGTTGACATGTTGGAACTTTGGCATCAAAGATTTGGGCATGCAAATTTCAAACAAGTGGCTAAAGTATCTAAACTTGAAGCTGTTGAGGGACTTCCAAAATTTGGAAAGGTGGAGAAGAGTATTTGTGGTGCATGCCAAATGGGGAAGCAAACAAAGGCAAGTCATCACAAGGTGAATGTGATTGCTACTTCACGTTGTTTAGAGCTTCTTCATGTTGATCTAATAGGGCCCACAAGAACTAAAAGTCTAGGAGGAAAAAGGTACATTATGGTCATTGTTAATGATTTCTCAAGATACACTTGGGTGGAATTTCATAGAGAAAAATCAGAATCATGTGAGAAAATGGAAATTCTATGCAAGAGACTTCAAAACGAGAAAGGGGTTCCTATTGTCAAGATAAGGAGTGATCATGGCAAGGAGTTTAAGAATGCAAGATTCGAGTCTTTTTGTGAGAAGAATGGGATCATAAAGGAATTTTCAGCGCCCAAAAATCCTCAACAAAATGGGGTGGTTGAGAGGAAAAATCAAGTGATTCAAGAAATGGCAAGAGTTATGCTACTCAACAAGCAAATTCCTCAAAAGTTTTACGGAGAAGCCGTGAACACCTCATTTCACATTGGTAATAGAATATTCTTTCGAGCGGGAACAACGAAGACCTCTTATGAAATTTGGGATGAAAAGAAGCTGAAAGTGAAATACTTCTGAGTATTTGGAAGCAAGTGTTACATTTTAAATGATTGGGAGAACCTTGGAAAATTTGATGCAAAAAGTGATGAAGGCATCTTCCTTAGGTATTTTACTACTAGCCGGGCATATAGAGACTTCAACAAGAGAACAAAGACAGTAATGGAGTCCATCAATGTGGAAATTGATAATGCTATAACAAAGGTAGAGATGGAAAGGGGCCAAGCTCCAAAGAACCCACAGTTGAGGTCGAAGCCCAAGATATTGAAGTTGAAGGACCTACACTGAAAAAGGAACCAACTCCTATGAACTCAAGAATGGAAACAAGATCAATGTCTAGAACATCAAGTCCTTTCACTCCTCAAGAAGTTCATCCTCCTATCTCCCAGAATGATGAAGTGTCCACCTCAAAGAAGCCATCATCAAGTGTGATCAAAATCCATCCGAACAGTAACATCATTGGATCTTTAGATGAAGGTCTTCTTCTTAGAAAATGAAACATACTTCTGGCCAATCATGTAACATACCACTGCTACCTTGCCCAATTTGAGCCAAAAAGGGTAGAAAAGGCTCTTCAAGATGAAAATTGGGTTGAGTCAATGCATGAAAAGCTAAATCAATTTGTGAGAAATGATGTATGGGATTTTGTTCCTAGGCCTGAAAATGTTCATGTCATCAACACCAAATGGATCTTCAAAAACAAGACCGACGAAGATGAAGAGATTATCCAGAACAAGTCTCGGCTGGTGGCTCAAGGATACACTCAAGTGGAAGGAGTAGATTTTGATGAATCCTTCGCTCTGGTGGCAAGACTTAAGTCTATTTGCATTCTTATGTCAATTGCATGCACTATAAACTTCAAACTCTACCAAATGGATGTGAAATGTGCATTTCTCAATGGTTACCTTAACGAAGAAGTGTTTGTTGAACAACCCAAAGGCTTTGAAGATCCTCACTTCCTGGACCATGTGCTGAGATTGAAGAAAGCTCTTTATGGCTTGAAACAAGCTCCTAGAGCTTGGTATGATCGGCTTACCCATTACCTCTTGGATAGAGGATTCAAAAGAGGATATGTTGACTGGACTTCATTTGTCAAGAATGATGAGGACTACCTTCTCGTGGCTCAAGTATATGTGGATGACATAGTATTTGGAGCTACCACTGATGCTCGAGCTATAGAGTTCTCCGAGGAGATGAAGAAAGAATTTGAGAGGAGTATGGTGGGGGAGCTTACATTTTTCTTGGGCCTTCAAGTCAAACAAAAGAAGGAAGGCATATTCATTTCACAAGAAAAATATGCTAGAAATATTGTCAAGAAGTTTGGATTAGATTCCAAAAAGCACGCCTCCATTCCCATGAGTTCATCTACAAAGCTTAATGTTAATTCTTCCAAGGTAGAAGTAAGTCCAACTTTGTATAGGAGCATCATTGGGAGTTTACTATATCTTACGGCTAGTAGACCGAATATTGCTTTTAGCGTGGGGGTTTGTATATCAAGCTACTCCGAAGGAATCCCACCTGACTACGGTGAAGCGAATCATACGATATGTCAATGGCACTCCGGATTATGGCTTATGGTACTCAAAGGACTCTAATGCTTGCCTTGCAGGTTATTCAGATGCAAATTGGGCTAGAAGTGTAGATGATTAAAAGAGTACTTCAGGTGACTGCTTCTACCTTGGGAACAATCTTGTCTCTTGGATGAGCAAGAAACAAAATTCTGTGTCCCTCTCTACTGCAGAAGCAGAGTACATAGTTGCTATAAGTTGCTGCACACAACTTCTTTGGATGAAGAAGTTACTTCATAACTATGGGATTCCTCAAGATACAATGTGTGTTTTCAGTGACAACACCAGCGCTATAAGTCTCTCTAAGAATCCGGTTCAGCATTCAAATTTGAAGCACATAGAGATACGTTACCACTTCATCCGGGATTTGGTGGAAGATAAAGTTGTATGTCTTGAATTCATACATACAGATAATCAAAAGGCAGACATCTTCACCAAATCTCTCGATGGTCCAAGGTTTGAATCACTCCGTAAGACCATCGGCATTGGTATAATTCCTTGAATCTCATAGGTGATGTGTGCTTTACTTCTTTTTCTTGATTTGATCTCACTAGTGTAGAGCACACACTACTCTATTGGCCACATGTATAGCATGTTTTGACAAATTTGTGTTTGTTTTCTTTTCTTGCTTTGAATGTTTTTTTTTTTTTTTCAATCTTTACTTGTTTTTGTGTCAAAAATCCAAAAACACATAAAAAGTAGAAAATCCAAAAAGTTTGATCGGCATTATTGTGTTATGTCACACGCATGTTTTGCCTTGTACCTTCGTACAAATGGCTTTGTGTATTTACGAGCATAGCTTGTTCTTTATGCACTCATATCATTGTGGGAAAAATTTTGACTTCTATGTGATTGTTGTAAATAGATCTTCAAACTTGTCATAAATGATTAGTCAATGGTTTTGTTGATCTTGAGACTTGCATAGACTTGTGCCCTGTATATCTTCCCATTCTTTTATTATTATTTGTTTGCTTAAATAGCTCAACCAATGTAAATCTCAAAATGAAAAGAGATAATGAGTTGCAAAAGCCGTCGCATACTAGTATTCGACTAGAAAAAAGGGAAAGCAATTTATATGAGAATGTATGATGCCCAAAAAGCCAAAAGCTTGTTCATCAAATTGAAATATCAAAAATTTCAGGCATCGATCTCAAAATGAGATGTATTGATTCAAAATGATCAAATGTTAAGATGTATATAAAGTCGAATGAAACGCTTTAAAGTTATGTTATCAAGTTTCATGGGAGGTCATATATGCATACTTCTATAATTGAGATTGGTCACTCTTCCTAGTGCTAATTGTGTATAACTTGGTTGAATTGATCATTGAAGCTTCACATTAAACTAAGGACTATCTCATCTTTGATACCCACACACATCACACATGTCTTTTCAATGAATGTCTTGTTCATTTGTGTGATTGTACTTGTTTAAATGTGTTGCACTTACTCAATTATATGTTGATCAAACACAAAAATATTTTTGAGTGTTTTAATTGTTTTTGGAAAGTATTTTTGTTTTGAAAATTTTCAAAATTTTCAAAAATTGTGCAACTCTGTTTTGGCGACTCTGCCTCGCAAGTCAAGCCAAATGCGAGCCCCAAGTCATGAGCTTACACAGAAGCTCTTAGCAACTCTCTGGTGGGTTAAGGCCCCAATTGAGAAAAAGACTTAGAAAAAATTTCAAAAATCTAGGTTTTTAGGATTTTTGCAACTCAGTTTGGCGACTGGTTCGCGAATGGAAGCTCCAGTCGCAAGGTTTACTTAAATTGATTTGCAGCTCCCTTCGCGACTTACTCACGAGTGGACCTTCCAGTCGCAAAAAGCACTTAGACAAATTTTTCAAAATTTGTCACACGGGTTTTTCGCGACTTGACTTGGCAACTTGTTCGCGACTCAATCCAGTCACGAAAATCTCGTGTTTTGCATAATGAGGGTTATTTTCAGGGCAGTTTTCAAAAACTTTTCATTTTTCCCTCACATCTCGTGACTATTCATCATCTTGTCCATCCTTCCCTCTTTCAAAATCACCGTGTTCACACACAAAACCTCCATATTCTCCCTCATCTCTTCACCAATCTTCAAGAAAAGGTATGGGCTCTGTTTCTTTCTCAACGTATTTCACATTTCTTGCCCTAGATTTCTTGGATTGTGTGTCTTTGATGATATTTGTGAATATGATGTTTGAATATGGTTTTCTGATATTTTGTTGAGATTAATGAGTGGGTTTTGTTGGTTATGTGTTGTTTCACTTCGCCCTGGGTTGCACATGGTTATATTTGTTGCACACACACTCTTTGACATGATTGAGATCTTAATGTCATGATTTTGGGGTTTCATTCAAAAATTCTGATTTGGGACTAACTAAGTGCTAATGAAATTTGTTGCCCTGTGTGGTCTCCCTTGCTCTATGATATTACATGATACAACTTGATATATCTCCATTCAAGAGATCAGCTGTAAAAGGAGGTAGTAGCAAAGGAAAAGAACCAGTGATTGATCTTGAGAACTTCAATCCTAAGTCCAAGAAGTATCGATCATCAACAGGATTCTATGATGCTAGCAAGTTCAGATCATATGCAGCATCATAAGCTTATGAGAACTACTTCATGGATGCTTCGCTTCCATGTTAATGGAAAGGGTGCTTGATCAGGGTTCTCTCCTAGATACGGAAATCCCGAAATGGTTTGCCAACAAGGATTGAAACTTCCTCCTCTCTAACTTAGAAGAACCATATAAAAATATGGTGAAGGAATTCTATGCAAACGCCATTTTAGAAGGGGATAAACTGAAATGTTGGGTTAGAGGACAGCACTTCACAGTAATACCCTACTATCTTGCTAACATTCTATGCATCAACTGGCCAATGTTTCCAAAGCCACCAATGTATGATGTCTTAAATCCGGATGAGGAATTACTTCGGGACACTCTTAGAGAAAATTTGGAATTCTTTCCCAATGGAAAATCAATTAGTGTTTCCTCACTATCTCTGGAATTGAGGGTGCTTACAACAATCATGTTTCACAATCTCTATCCTCTATCAAGCACCGGGTACATGTGTCTCAGGAGAGCTTTGTTCCTTCATGATCTGATTACTGATGAAGAGATCGATATTTGCTCTCATATCTTTCATATTTTGCCAAAATTGCTGCGAGAACTTCCTCAAGGAACTGTATTCCTTATTGCTGCCTCATTTCAAGGATATTGAAACTTAAAGGCATTCATCCATCGGACAATGAGTCTCCCTACCCGAAGCCAAGTCCAATCAACATTCGTACGCTCAATGCTAGCATTGGTCATAGTTAAAAGGGAATCAAGACAAAGAGTCCAGCTTCTCATGGTGGTTCATGCTCTAGATCATACTCCTATGAAGAGAAGTTAGACAACATTATGGCATTTATCCATGACATAAGCACTAAGATGTCCGGACTTGCCTCTCTCTTGCACCATCACAACATCTATTGTGATATGAAGTTCACTTCTCTCCAAACTCAATTGGACCAAATTCAAAGAAAGCTAGAAGAAAATGAGGACTATCTTTTCCATGACAAAATTGGGAGATGGTGATGATAGGGGGAGAAAGAGCTTGATCAAAGGAGGAGTATTGAAGTTGAAGAGCAAGAGAAAGAAAAGGCCTACGCTTAATATTTTGCTTCATATTATCATATATCAGAGTTTATGTTGTGTATTTAAAATGTTTTGTTAGTGTACCCATGCTTTATAGCTTAGTACTTCTAGTTAATGTTATGCAGTTTCTTTAGTACATCACTCTTGTGCCCTTGTTGGATTTTAAATCTTTGATGCATCTACCTTGTGTTTTTGTATCGGTTAAGTGATAGACATGTAAATGATACTTTGCATTAAGCTTATTAGCTTGTATGTCTGGACTTTCATTCCATGTGTGAGTGATCATTGTGATCACTATTTATAGTGATTGTTCTTGTTTGGTCAAGCCATGTTTTATTGCTTTAATCTTTACTACTTGATTGCATTATGCTTGCTCCATATGCATTTTAAGATTTCTGCTTACAATGATCGTCTTGTGTTGTTGTTTTCAAGAAACACTTGTTCGTATGGTTCAAGAGCTTCACAGTTTCTAGAATTAGGATGTGAGTGAGTTTTGGCAACTGTTCCCAACTCACATGTTAAATCTGGAGTCTGTTTTATGGTTTTATCACAAAATAGCCAAAGGGGGAGATTGTAAGGTTGAATTTATTCAATCATGTGTTGGCCTTATTCCGTGCCAAATTTGCTTGTAATTTAGCAATTAGATACCTTGTATTTAGGTGGGAATCATGTAAAGGTAATGTGTAAGAGAGTGTGAAGAAATCTCAAGAAGTGTGCAATTCAAGGGAGTCTCGCGACTGGATCTCGTGACTGGCAAGTCACTAGAATGGCACACGTGTGAAGCATACAGGGGGAGCTAAAAGGTCACGCTAGCTGGAGCATTAGAAGACAAAATTTCCAGTCTGGCTAGGCAGTTAGCTCACGACTTGGACTCATGGCTCATTCCAGTCACGAGCTTAAGTCGCTAGAATGCCCTGTTTGATTGAAACCTGACTTTTGGCATTCCTCATACACACCATTATAAATACCCTTATACCCACGATATGTAGAGAGCTTCCAGAGAGAATTTTGAGAGAGAAACCCTAAAGAAAAACAAGATTGACTCATCCACAATCTTCATCCTTTGATTCTCCAAATTCCTCTACTCTCCCCCCTCTCCATTGTCATATCCTTGAGAGGTACATTTAGCCAAATCCTTATCTCACCATACCCATATCAGTGAGGAGGTATTTTGGTGCTTGGGAAGCAGTTCAGAAGGGACTAATTCATTTTGGTTGATGTAATGGGTGATTGCGAGATCCAATAAGCTAGAGAAGACAAGGTTCGGCGTAACCTTGTTGGAACAAGAAGCTTGGAGGGTTTAGGTGCACTGGGTAGATTAGGCTTGAAGGGTCTTCTGTTATTCATGTATCCCAACTTTATTCTCTAGTGGATTATTAACCGCTTAGAAGGCGGTGGAGAGGTTTTTCACCGAGTACTTCGGTTTCCTCTTTGATAACACATTGCCTTGTTATCTTTGTGTTTGCATCCTTTTTCCCTTACTCGTTACCATTTAATTGCTGTTGTGGTTGTGATTAATTATGGATTAGAGTGTTTTACCAATTTGGGTTTAGCTTATGTTCATATTCCGCATATATATTGTTTGTTTATAAGCTTGTGTTGGTAATTTTAAATTGGGGGTCTAAACATTCATTGGTGTTTTACACACTAATTGAACTTTCAAGCACTATAAGCGAAGACTAGCTACATATCAGCTCGTTCTCTGGAGCTCATCATCAGGTCTTAATTCCCACACTTGAAAGTGATGTTAGGGAAGTTCCACAATTTTTCTTGAAATAGTACTGACTTATATATCTTCTACCACCTTTGGTTCAATGTGCCCTTTTGGTTGAGATTTTGTGAGTGATGGTGTGCATGCCTGAAGGGCTGATTCTGAAATTCTTTTCTTAATGCCGAGAATAGTCGAATTCAGACTAGACATGAAATCATCTTGACAAGCGGCATGAGGGTTGTGCACCCTTAGGAGTTTATGCCGTTGATGGCAATTTCAAAAGAATTAACTCCAAAGACTTTGCTAACATCAATCTTGATCGTATGAATCAATTGGCTTGGATTGTGAAAGACCAATTAAGGGTCTTCTTAGTAGCACCACCCTTTTAAGTCTATCATCTGAAGTGTGACAAACAGGAGAACATCTCTTGAAGCTTCTTGCTCTTCAAACCATCTTCAGTTTATTCCTCTTGGGTTATAAGACTAGCAAAGATCTTCCTGTAGACCAGAGCCTTAGACATTTTTGGGAATGTCTTGATCACCTCATTTTCAAGTTTCAGACAACGCACTTGGGTGCCCCTTTCTCTTTTCATCTTTGAGTACTTCCTTTGAAAGTTTCTCCATCCTTTTCTTCCATTTTCTATCAACTGGAACGTCAAGGAGCTACCATAATATCAGGACAAAATTTGTACAGGCATTCAATAGTAGTTCATGCTTATTCCTTTCTAGTTTCAAATGCCATGTGGCAATGGGAAATCGTCTTAAAGAGCCCATATATGAACCGAGACCTCAGTTTGCAACTAGATGACGAAAACCAATTCCCATTTTTCAATCACCCAAAGAATGTTGGCTTTCGACTGAAATGGTCCACTGCTTCTGTTCCATATTTTACTCACCCTTCATTCTTGCCACATATCATTTTGTACAAGCTTGGAAATGCAATGATCTAGAACTTCCCACATTTTGTCTCACACCTCAAGAAAGAATGGGATAGCAAGGAGTCGGGATTACAATTGAGGTATTTCATGGTGGAAACAAAAAACCAAAAGTCCATGTTAGTTTTATGTCGGATGTTTTAAGCATGCCCTTATTTCATTTTGCAATTAAGGGGGAGAAGTTCCATGATTTGGACTTCTTGTCATTGAATGAGTTTCTAAAGTGATGCAAATCTTAACATAACCTCTTTGTGGCAAGCAACTTGAACATTTGCATAGGTTTTGAAAAATATTAGGATGAATCCCTTTTTCACAATGAAAATTTTAAGGTACAATACCTTGTCCTTTTTTAGGAAAAAATTGGCACAGCTTGTATAGCAAAGGTTTTTGCAACGATCAAAGCAAATAAAAAGCTTTTTTCTCATACAATATTCACAATGATCCTTGGATGAAGAAATCAATTTTCATACATAAGAATGTTTGATACAAGGAAAACAAAGTTCAATCCTCTTGGCAATTTTGAAGAAAAAGTAGGCCTCATTCCTTTCTCTATGGAAAGATTCAGTTGCTTATCACCCAATTTTTATCTGTGCAATTAGGCGAAAGATATTAGCAAATGCATGCATGTCCTTGTAGGGTCAAGGACCCTTAGGGCTCTGGTGGATTCTAATGCACGAGCGGTTTAGGACCGTCTCTCCTAGGGTTTCTCAATGTTATGAAAATAAGCAAAGATCATACCTTCATTTGAGAATTGTTCCCTTGCAAATGAAAGGCCTAAGGACATGCATTTATCATTTTTAGAAATTTGGCTTACACCCTTGAGCGGGTTTTTATCATAGTGAGTTTCTATAGTGATGCAAAATTAATGCATAAGCCTGGCAAGTAACCAAAACTTTCATATCATGTTTGAAATTGCAAGATGGACCCTTCTCTTTTGATTACAAAGAAAGCAATGCTTTTACAAGACTTTGGCTTTTTACAATACCCCCAGAACATGGGCTATAGACAATGGCTTCAGCAATGGGCCTTTTACAATACAAGGAAATCCAAATTTACAATGAAGAGACATTATTTTGGATGGCCTTGCCTTCTCGGAGAAGATCTTGAACTCTGGGCAATATCCTCCTTAGCGCGGAGTTCCAGCTAGTTGTCACAAATTTTATCTATACGTATTTACATGACGGAACCATTAGTGTGTGCATAGATGCCCTTGTAGGGTTGGAAACCCTTAGGGATCGGGTATGATCTAATGTGCAAGCAATAGGGTTACTTTTCCCAAGGGGTTAATCATAGATGCTATGTAAACAAGATGGATAGAACCTGGAGTAAAGCATGACTCTTTGATACAAGCAAAAAGGGCAAACCTGCAAACGGAAACTGGACGCTTTCCCCTTGACTCATTCTGAAAACAATCCTATGAAGGATATCCTACCCTAGGTTTCACTCGAATTTGGCTCTTCCTAGTCCTCACGAGTTTGACATAGTCTAGGCCAACTATATGAGACATGGCTTAATTGGTAAGTTGGTCCTATTCTTAGGGGGGACCTCGATCATCTAATCCTTCCCTTCATAGAAGTTGTGGGATTAAACGGATTAAGGAGACCTTTTCAGCATAATCCTATCCACCCGTGGACCAAGAAAAAGCCTACAATTCAACATCCAGTAACTATCTAACGTGTA
The DNA here is from genome assembly GCF_001633185.2 of Quercus lobata. NCBI lineage: Eukaryota > Viridiplantae > Streptophyta > Magnoliopsida > Fagales > Fagaceae > Quercus > Quercus lobata. Next base: position 46,942,688 of record NC_044904.1, read on the forward strand.
TGCATCTAGCATTAGCCTTTAACACTAAGTCCGGGTTCGACCCAATCTGAAGGGTGATGTCATGCATTTTGAAAGGAAAGGGGAAAGACTTCCCAAGCACAACAGATATAGGCACAGATAAAGGTGTAGCAGAAATTAAATCTTACTACCCTAGGTTCTCACATGTGAAGAAAAGCTATAAAGCATGCTTTAGGAAAGAGGTAAAGCTTCACACATATGAAAATACCTCAAAGCCGGTTTTTGGAAAACCAATTTGAAAGTCATTTTGGAAAATGTTTTTTATTTTTGAAAATAGTTTATTAGGATATGGCAAAATCAATTTTCAAAAAGAAAGCTCCAGAGGCTAATGCCAATTTCAATGTTTTTGAAAGCCAATGTCCAAAGATTAGGATCTTATCAAAAGCTCTAAAGGCTAAACTCTCTAAGTATCCCCAGTGGAGTCGCCAGTCTGTCGACACCTCACAGCTGCTCGACCACCCATCGCAGTGACGCTCGATGCACCCTAATGTGGAGGTGTGTCATACCTCGAGTGTGTGACTGGAATCTGAGTCGATTTTAAGGAAATTACCAAGGGTAAGTGAAGTCGCCACCAATCATTGGGTTTTTTCTAAGTTGTGATTGGTTACTTGACTCTATTTGATTTTATTACCAATCCTAGGTTAAGAAAAATGTCATTTTTCCTAATCTAATATGGATGGATAAAAAATCTTTATTCTTGAGTTTAGAAGTTTGGTTACATGTGGGGAAGGTGTTAGATATCCCACAATGCCTGTCCGTAGACAGTCTTTTGTTCTAGTAAAATCATAATTTTTAGACATTAGGAATTGAAAATAAGCTATTGGAATTAGCTTTCGGGGCTTTAAATGTGTTGGGCTTTGAGGTATGGGTTTCAGAATGGGTGTGGTCCTGATCGATGCTTTCCAAGTGTGTTTGAAGTCATTGCCAAATTTCTGCAGCAAAAATACAGCAGCATTTCGCCTAATTTTAGTGGCAAAAATCCAGCAGCGCTTTACCTTAGATGCGTTATAGCACACCAAACACTATCCTTACCAAGCTTTAGACATGAGAATACGGCAATAGGGATGCCCTATTTTCATGGCAAAAATCCGGCAAAGTTTCACATTTGGTGAGCTATGGCACACATGCAAGGTTTCACTCTATGTATACAGTGTGTATTGACATGCTCTCACTGTGATGAGCCAAAGCCCTCCAAGGTGTTAAGCATGTTGATGCATGTCGAATATATGGGGAAACCAATGTCACTTGGTGGCATAGATCAAGACAATCACACCGCGATAATTGTGCACACAATATAGTATGAATATACACCTACGACAATTGCCTTAAGTGCATACCCTCACTACAAGGTCAAGAGCTCTCATGACTAGAGAGGGTCGCTCATGTAGCCATGAAAGTCCATCTTACAAAGTGCACAATCACCCACACACACAGGCAGATATATATATATATATATATATACACATGCGTCATGCACAATGCTATGATACAGAGCGAGAAAATAAATGAGACATTGCCAACTTTCCAAGAGTATGAACCAGCAAGGTACAGGAAATGTAAAACAGACATTACCATACCCAGGGAATGTGGCCCAAGCAAGGAGCAAGAAAAGTAAAAGGTGTACAAAGAGGGGGACCCTAATACATGCTCTAGAGAGGAGGCTTAGAGATAGAAAGAAAAGACCGCTCAGGAGGAGCTAGGCCCCCTAATCTACTAAACGTTGCCCTCTGTTGGCTTGCATCCTCTTTTTTGCATCCTTGCCCTTTTTACTCGCTCCTAGGAGATCACACCCTTTTTCCATGCGTCCTTGCTCCATGCATGTACATGCAAAGACAAAAGAAACAAGCCAATAGACAAGCAAAGAAAAAAACAGAAGGAAAAGCATACTAAAGACAAACAAGGAAAAGATGCCAAACGGGGGTAAATAAACATGTGAAGCACATGAAAAGACAAAGAAACATATTGTCAAACAAAAGGGGGTGTCCTTGGAGGACAAACGTAGGTTTGGATCGAGTGTCTATAGTTCCATTGGATTGGAGTATGGATGACACATAGACTCATGCATGAACATGTAGGCAAGTGTGCAAAGATGCAAAAGAGTAAAGAAAGCCAAATGGGCGGTGCAAAGCAAGCAAATCAACATCGCACGGAGCAGAGAAAGGTACCAAGTACACCCACACCATGGAGGTGTATCTCACAAGTGGTTACATCCAAACAAACCCTAGGAGGGATGGAAGTAACCACACAAGCACAAGTCCATGAAGGGCACAAAAGCATGGCAAAGCCTAGATCTAGAGTGGCTAACATAGACATGCAAAGGAAATGATCCAAACCGTTTAATATATGCCTAGGCATGTGGATGTAGGCCTAGACCATAGGATCTCGATCTACGCCCCACCAATAAGGGCCAAAACGCAAGAAAGAGAGATATCAAATGACAAAAAGGGCTAAAGTAGCACATGGCATAGCAATCAACATATATCTAAGCACACAAGTATGGCACGGAGCAAATAAAAACATATCTAGGCGTAGGGACGTAGATCTAAGCACAAACATGTATATTTAAGCAAAAACATGGCAAAGAACACATAGGCATGTAGATCTAAGAAAAAACATGGCAAAGAACACATAGTCATGTAGATCTAAGCATAAAAATGGCAAGGAGCCGAAAAACATGTGGATCTAAGCACAAACATGAAATTTAGACATATCACAGCCCAAGAAGGCTAGGCCAACAATATCAAAGCAATAAATCATGGCATAAGCAAGGAAACATATTATTAAAACTATAAAGATATGCTAGGAAAAGCAAATAAAGCATATATTAAGCAAGAAAAACTAGGAAAAGCAATAAAGAGAAAAAAGTGTGGATTGTAGCTAAAAAGCTACATCCACAACCTTAAACCTCAAATCCAAGGTATAGAGCTAAGGAGAGAAAGATTGAGAGTAAGAAGACTACGTTTTGATTGTTGAGAGAAAGGAGGAATCAAAAGTTTTTTGATGTGCTTTTGGGAGAGAAATGTAGAGAAAAGAGAGATAAAAATGCCCACAAGCTCCAAGACTGCCCAAAAACTTTCCTGTTTCAGATCTGGTCTGGCAAAGGATGTTTTGGCCACTTTATAAGCTAAAAAGTGCCCAGCGTCTAAAGAAGGGCCATCGAAAAGTGCATAGCAGCCCTTGTAGGGCCACCAACTTTGGAGGCCTTTTTGAAGGCCTTCCCAAATTTAGATTGAGCTGATCTTGGTGTCCCTGGAAAGCTATGGATATCTAGTTTTTGGTAAGCTAAAGATCTATAAAATCCAATGGATGGATCAAAAGGTATGGCCTCAGGAAGCAAGCTGATATGCCCAGCATAGTTTTCAGGATATCTCAACTGTTTTAGCTCCAATTTCGACCAATAAGCAGTTGTTGGAAAGGAATTAGATAATATTCATAATGATGTTGGCCCCAAGTTATTCCAATGGATAGATAAAAAATTAGGGTTTTTGGTGCCCTAAGGGTCAACTCTAGGTCAAACTTGGTCAACGTTGGTCAAAGTTGACAAAAATCTCTAAATGGCTCGAGTCTAATGTAAAAGCATGAAAAATATTATTTTGGAAGGATTTTGACCTCGTTTGACTCTCGGTCAACTCAGGGTTGACCAAGGGAATTTTGGTCAATTTGACCAGAAAAGGCACTTTGAGTGCTCCAATGCCTGAACCAGTTGCGCCACATCAATCCAAATGTTTCCATATCCCCTTGGAAAATAGTTAATATTTTTGGAATTTTTGGGGTCTAGCACGCAAATCGAGGCGGACAAAATACAGTATCTCCAACCTCTCTCTCAGGATTCAATTTGACCGCGTACATTTAATCCTTTTTCTTTTTACCTCAAAATGTCAAGAATTTTCAAAACACCTCTCTCTCAGGATTCAATTCAACCATGTTCATTTAATCCTATTTCTTTTTACCTCAAAATTTCAAGGTTTTCAAAATACCTCTCTCTCAGGATTTAATTCAACTGCATTCATTTAATCCTATTTCTTTTTACTTCAAAATGTTAAGGTTCTCAAAATACCTCTCTCTCAGAATTCAATTTGACCGCATTCATTTAATCCTATTTCTTTTTATTTCAAAATATCAAGAATTTTTAAAATATATCTCTCTCAGGATTCAATTCGGCATGACCGTTTAACCCTATCTATCTATTCGAGATTCAATTCGACCATGTTCATTTATTCTCACGTGGATTCAATTTAGCCATGACCATTTAATCCTATCCATCTTTTCAAGATTCAATTCGACCATGTTTGTTTAATCTCACATGGATTCAATTCGGCCATGACTGTTTAATCCTATCCATCTTTTCAAGATTCAATTTGACCATGTTCATTTAATCTCACACGGATTCAATTCGGCCATGACCATTTAATCCTATCTATCTTTTCAAGATTCAATCCGACCATGTTTGTTTAATCTCACACGGATTCAATTCAGACATGACCATTTAATTCTATCCATCTTTTCGAGATTCAATTCGACCATGTTCGTTTAATCTCACGAGAATTCAACAATTCAATCATGTTTGTTTAATTTCACGTGAATTTAAATCGGCCAGGACCATTTAATCCTACCTTTCCCAAAAACTACTATCATTTAAAATTGCATTGTTCCCACATTTTCAAATCTCCCTAAATTTCCCTATTATCATGCATAGTTTCTCATGTTTACCTAGCATTTCTCCTAGTTTTTCGTTGTTTTTCTTTGTGTTTTCATAGCATCCAACATTCTCGTGTTCATCTATGTGGCCTAAAAATTAAGTTTTTCTCACGCGATTAGGTGCAAACATAATTATAAATGACATGTAAAAGCATGCAAGTGTGATTATGCAAATACCCAAGCGCGTGAACAAAAATATTTTTCCCAACAGTATCATGGCATAAATGATAAAAACAAAAAACATATATGTGCAAAAATACCAAAAATAAAATAAATAATAGCATACTTTCCTCCTTGTTTTGCTACTAACATACTTGCAGAAAATAAAAAGAAAGAGAAAATGGACACTAACCTCAAGTGCAGAATTGGAGATTGAAGCTGTGGACTGAAGCTAAAAGCTAGACCGCGACTTGCTCCAGAGAACTTTTTAGAAGTAAGAATTCAGAGAAATGAAGTTAGAATGGTCAAAATGAGGCTTTGGGGCCCATTTATAGGCCTTGTACAGCCTGGGCAGCCCAGCGCACCTATAAGGGCTGCCGGTTAGCGTTGACTGGTTGACCTTTGACCAAAAAAAAAAAAAACCTAGAGTTTCTTACCCAGTTCCAAGGACCAAGTCAAAGAATTTTTCCGGATCAGCTGCAGCAGCTCAACCTTGCCAGCTAAAATCGATCTTGATCCATGAACAATGCAGTTTTCGCACGCAATTTTGGGGCAACAAAATGCAAAATCACATTCTTATCTGACACCTCTCACTACACTCGAGATGTCAAATAAAGAAGGGGCAACTATAGACACTGTATTTTGTCTGCCCTCGATTTGCATGCTAGACCTCGAAAATTCCAAAAATATTTTCTTTTCTCCACAGGGCCGCAGAAACATCTATATTGGCATGGCATAACCCGTTCGGGCATTAGAGTACTCAAAGTGTCATTTCAAGCCAAATTGACCGAAATGCCCCTGGTCAACCCTAGGTTGACAAAAGGTCAAAGTCAGTTAAAATCATCGCAAAATAATATATTTCATGTTTCTACATCAAACCCAAGCTACTCAATGATTTTCGTCAAGTTTGACCCGAGGTTAACTCTTGGGGGCACTAGAAACCTTAATTTTGATCTGACCATCAGAACGAGTTGGGACTAGCGCTATTGCAAATATTATAAAATTCCCTTTCCAACGACTACTCATGGGTCGAAATCGAATTTAAAACGGTTGAGATATCCAAAAAACCGTAAAAAGCGCATTAGCATGCTTCCCGAGGCCATAACTTTTGATCCGACCGTTGAATTTTCAATTTCTTTAGTGTTCTGAAAACTAGACATCCAGATCGTTCCAAAGACATCAAGTCAGGGAAGGCCTTCAAATACATATCCAAAGTTGAACTAAGAAAAGGCCAAAACTGCTGATGTCAGCAAGGTGGCCAACAGACCTTCAAGGTGTGCCGGAAGCCAAAGGGGCATTTTTTCAATATAAATTCCCCCAAAACCCTCATTTTGCCACCAAAAAAAAAAAAAAAAAAAAAAAAAAAGAAAAGACTTTTGGCCAGTTTCTAGGCAGATTCTCTCTCTCTCTCTCTCTCTCTCTCTCTCTCTCTCTCTCTCTCTCTCTCTCTCAAAGACATCCAAACACCTTCAAATTCCATAGATTCTCCACTTTTCTCTACAATCATCAAGGTAGTGGTCTTGCACCCAATCTTCCTTTCCTTGATTCCAAACCTTGGATTTGAGGTTTAGGGGTGTGGATGTAGCTTTTCAACTACAATCCACACCCTTTTTCTCTTTATTGTTTTTCCTACCTTTATTTTGCTTAATATAATTTTTTTATTGCTTTTCCTAGCATGTTCTTGCCTTCTATTATGTCTTTATAGCTTTCCAAGTATGTTTCCTTGCTTATGCCATGATTTATCACTTTGATGTTGTTGGCCTAGCCTTCTTGGGCTAGGATATGTCTATATTTAATGTTTGTGCTTAGATCCACATGATTTTAGGCTCCTTACCATGTTTATGGTTAGATCTACATGTTGGTGCTTAGAACTATGTCCCTATGCTTAGATCTATGTGTTTATGTGTTCTGTGCCATGCTTGTGTGCTCAGATCTATGTTGGTTACTATGCCATGTGCTACTTTAGTCCTTTTTGTCCCTTGACATTTCTCTTTCTTGTGTTTTTGTCTTTCCAGTAGGGTGTAGATCTAGATGCTATGGTCTAGGCCTACATCCATACACTTAGGCCTATATTAAAAGGTTTGATCATTTCCGTTGCATGTCGATGTTTACTTGCTTGCTTCTATGCTTTCTCTCTATGTTAGCCTCCCTAGATCTAGGGTTTGTCATGCTTTGTTCCCTCTATGGACTTGTGCTTGTGTGGTCGCATCCATCCCTCCTAGGGATTGATTGGGTGTCACCACTTGTGAGATACACCCCATGGTGTTGCTGTGCTCGATACGCACCTTTCTCCGCTCCATGCAATGTTGATATGCTTGCCTAGCTTGCTTTGCGCCACCCATTTGGTTTTCTCTACTTCATTGCATCTTTGCACGGTTGCCTACATGTTTATGCATGAGTCTGTGCATCACCCATACTCCAATCCAATGAAATTATGGACACTTAATCCAAACCTACATTTCTCCTCCTAGGACACCTCCTTTTGTTTGATAACATGTTTGTTTACCTTTTTCGTGTGCTTCACATGTTTGTTTGCCCCCCATTTGGCATCTTTTCCTAACTTGTCTTTAGCATGCTTTTCCTTCCATTTGTTTCTTTGATTGTCTACTAGCTTGTTTCTTTTGTCTTTGCATGTATGAAGCGAGGATGCTTGGAGCAAGGGTGTGACCACCTAGGCACAAGCAAAAAGGGCAAGGTGTGGACACAACGGAAGAGTCGCCACCTAGTTTTTGCAATGGCCTAGGAACCATGAATATAGCGTCCTTTCGAGGAAGGACCATTGATCTTACTACCAGAGATATGGGTGGAGTTTAGGTACGTTCTGTTAGGATTAGTGCCCTTAAATCCTATTGTATGATGCTATGTATGATATTAAGTATGACATTATGTATGACTTAATATTGTGATTGATAAAGTTTTTTTATTATTATCTAAAATAACGGTAACATGAATATTCGGACATTATCATATTGTCCATGAGATGCATAGTATGTGATTTATGTGAAAAGTCGCAAAAGATATAAATCACAAGTTCTTTGTAAACTCAGAATTTTAGTTCGTAGTCAGTGATGAAATTGGGCATTTCATCTGTGAAGACTATAACATATCAACTAAGATGATTTGTCTTGATCATGGAAGTGGAGATTTCTAGTTGATGTGTTGATATGTTTTAAGAGTTAAGACATATTGAACTGGACCACTGTGAGATTTATTATTCTCCTAACGACTGTTAAATGAATAATAAATCTCACGACTTAAATTTACTTGAACTCTTAATACGAGAGAATAATGGACCTGATCATAAAGTGTAGGTTGCTTTGATATATTAGGAGTGAGATCTAAAGTAATGGTCAAAACCTTAATATGTTGGGCAATCACATTTAATGTTGATGGAACATATATTCTCAAGATGGAATTCATAGGCTCCAAACAGAGATACAAAATATTTCCTTGAGATAAGTTTAATGAGTTTGTTAATCAGAATGTTAGGCCTAACTACTTTAGTAAATATTTACTAAAGTATATATTTATGAAATTGGATTTCATAAATATATGATGAATAACTTAAAGGATTAAACTGGGTACTCAGGGATTAAGATGTAGTAATCTATAAAGTGGCAGTCTACATTTATGATTTTGTGTTATTACGAATATTTTATGAAGGGGTTGCATGTACAATAAAGTCTTGGGATATAATTTATTAATAAGGCCTAGAGTGCAATTATATTTATATAGTGGTATTAAATATAATTAATGGTAACTTTGGACTTGTCAAGAGTTGACAGAAAAGCCTAAGGCCCATTGGAGCTAGTGTTTTATTTGTTCCCTTTTGATCCCACTCCAAGCCACATACTAGAGCCCAATTGGAAAGGCCCAAAAGGCTAGCCCAATTAGATAATCAATTATAAGGAGAGAAACATACAGAATTTATAATAAAAAAAAAAAAATACATGAAATGGTTTGTATGTGAGGGTTAGACACTCTCATTCTCCCTTGAACAAATTCATAGAAACTGATTGAGAGACCACACTTCTTGGGCACAAGTGGAATTGGAGTGAAGATTGAAAGTGTTTTCAAGAACTTCTGATCTTTGGTTTTGAAATTCACCATACTAAGGTACACTCTCTTATTCTTTTATTATGAAATTTACATAATACATGTTATCAATTGCGAATAAAGTAGATCCATTAATTTTTCGCTGCATATATTTTGTATGCAATACAAACATGTATTTTTCCAACACGTTCTTGGGAAGGTGTTAGGCACGCAAGACTGCCTAACCCTAAGGTTGGCCTCCCATCATTGTGTCTTATGTCTTAACCTTGATAAAATCACGTTCAACACTTATGTCCTAGACTCACACACACACTAGCATACATCTAAGCATACGACATCGCATCATCATCCCAAAACACATACATATCCATCCATAAATCATAAGAAACCAAACCACACATATACAACCCTAGCATTCATCTAACATGTGAAAACTCTATCATCTCATATATAAGGAAGTACATCATTTATCAATTAAACACAAAATGCAACACAACAACACACGTACAAGTTCATCAAACAAAACATAACAACACATATGCAAGTTCATGTGAATGTATGACTTACCTTTACTCACCTTGCAACAACTCAGCATCTATGGCATCATGCATGAGCATGTGAATGAATGATCATGGCATTGAAATAAAGAAAATCCAAAATAAACCCTAATTCTAACATGTGAGACAAAACAAAAAAATTAAACTTGTGAAATATAGACATTGAAAGCATAAAGGCATGGGAAAAGAAGCTAAACAAACAAACATGTGAAAGCAGAAACAAAATAAAAAATATATATAAAAATTAGGGTTTCTGGGCAGCAGCCTACGCATGCAAGAACAAGTCTGCGTACACAGGCAAGATTATGTGTACGCAAGTTCTTGCCCAGAAAACCCTAAAAGCACAACCAAGCTTAAAACACTAAATCTAACACCCTACATGCATTTTAAACATATAAAAATGTAAACCTAGACTAGAAAATCATATCAAAACATATTATAACAAAAAAAACAAGACAAACAAAAGAATTAAAACATAAAAAGAAAAGAAAAGGAAAAAGCAAAATTTGAACTAATACCTCAAAAGGAAAGCTCTTCAAGCTTGATTTTGACCATTCCCTCAGTTAAATCTATTCATAAACCAATAAGAAAGTGATTAGCAACATTAAACTAAAAAGATTGGGTCCAAAAAAGGTCCCAATCAAACAAAATTGACTTAAGGGTGTTTTGTGAAAAACTCCCTTTTGATTCACTATTTTTTAATGAATCACTATTTGATTCCCTTTGTGTCTTGAAAATATACCATGTGAGGTTTATATAGTAGAAAAAATGGGGTTTGGAATGGCTCCCAGAAGATGTGGGATTCATTCCAAACCTTAACTATTATTGTAGAAAACTTGCCTTTTTTATGTCTCTGAAACCCTAGCTACGTACGCAGGAGTGTGCTTGCATACGCATGCTTTGGCCCACGTACGTAGGTTGCTGCCCACGTACATGGGCCGAAGGCCACTTTGGTCATTTATTTCCAAAAACAGATTTTTGCTCATTTAGAAGGTTATATTTTCCATTTTAACACTCCTTAAGTCAATTTGGTATCTGATTGGACTCTAAACTGGCCTTGGGCCTTAGAGTTTGGGCATCATTGGGGAATGGGGGCCCGAGTTGTAAAAGGTACAAAATACAGTGTCTACAAATTCCCCTCTTTTGATTCGTGAGCTTCGTTGACAAAATTAAAAGAATAAGAGACAAAACAATTTGTTTCAACGTACGACTCAAGCCCAACCTATGCAAATGACACACATCACGCATACATGGGGTGGGGTGCAACTTCAGAGATCTGCGTGGGATTTGTATGTCCAAAGTCCCACCTTTGTTGCTCGAGAAATGAGCAACGACAGGTTCATTATCCCAGAACCTATTTTGCCACTTGCAAGCAAATAGAGAATGACTCACTATCCTAAAGTCACTTAAAAAGAAAAAGAAAAACAAAGAAGGGCGCTCTTTGAGCTAACCCAATAAACAACAAAAGGTTATAGTCTTTATGGTGTCCATCCGAGGCTCTTGCCTCAAACTTCTCCAAGTGACTCACTCCTCTTATCTTCTTCACTTCTTTCTCTACCTTTTCTAGTGAGGATCTTGCCTCGGGTTGACCTTGGTCTCTTTCTCTATCTCTATCTCTACCTTTTTCTACTGTGCCTACATGTTCAATTCCCAGAGGATATATGCACGAGTAGTCTTGATTGTTGGATCCACTAGGGATGGTGAAAACTCACAATGGAGTAGGTATGTAAGGGGGGGGGGGGAATCTTCTGCCTCTTTCATGACTTACTTGGGGATGAAAAACTCGCTATGGAGTAGTAGAAATTAACTCACTGAAGAGTAGTGTAACTTTTGTAAATGTATGATCCACTGGGGAAGAATCTTCTACTTCCTTCATGGTATACTGAGGATTTTGAGGAAGAATCTTCTGCTTCCTTACTGGGGATACTTTAGGTGTACTTAATCCATTGGGGAAGAATCTTCTACTTCCTTATTGGGGATTGTTTAAATATGCTCGAGTCCATCGGGGAAGAATCTTCTACCTCCTTCATGGGGATGATGTTCTAGATATGCTCGATCCACTAGGAAAGAATCTTCTGCTTCCTTACTGGAGATAGTGTTCTTAAGTTTATGTGATCTATTGGAAATGGTTTTGGGATGTACATGCTTCATTGGGGGAAGAGTTTTCTGCTTCCTTTACTGTTCACTAGGGTCCTTGGTGACTTTGTGCCTAAATTGGGGCAATCTTGAGTTTTTTTTTTTTTTTTTTTTTACTGTTCATGGCTAAACTACACATAGTTTAGTGGTGAGGCCTAAACTAAACATAGTTTAGCCACCAAGTGTGTTCCCTCATCTTCATTTTTCCCAACGGTTACCAATTGTTTCTTTTTCTTCTTCATTCTCTTCATCTCCCTCATCTCTTCACATTCTTCATAACTCTTCAACTTCCCCTTTTTTCTCTACAAAAACTTCCCTCTTCTCTCTTTTCCTCACATCATTTGATTCTCCCATTCTCTTAAAACTCCCTCATTCTCTCATTTTCTCTCTAGACTCTCTTCATCTCCTTCAATGGCACCTAAGGCCAAGAAGACTTCCTACGTCCTTTCCTCCGACGCATTTCTCCTCACCCTCTAGAGTGGAGCAGTAAGATTGACGGAGTCTCCTTCATTAATACACCGGCTAGAGAATCACATCCCAATTGCTGAATCTGAAGGTTTTTCAAACTTTTCTCATTTGAAAGTTTCTCTTTGATCTTCGTTTTTGATGTGTTTTTGGCCATGTAAATGCTTGAGTTTTGTTGTGGAATGGGTTTAGATGAAAACCTGACACATTAGGAGGGGTAGGAACATGTTTAGGATTGATTTTGGATGATATGTGCTTGAAAATGTCGAAGGACACTTTCTTTCTGTGCTTCTGCATGCGTGGGCTCGATCTTGCGTACGCAAATTGTACTTATGCATACACAAGTCCATTCTTGAGACTCTATGTATGTGGGTTCTCACCTGTGTATGCGAGGTCTTGTCTGCGTATGTAGGCCTTAACCCGTCTACGTAAGACACTTGGCAAAAGCCTTACTTTACCCATTTTCACTTCTTTTTCCACTGTTTCAATTCTATATGCAATCCTAACACCCCTTTTTGTCATTTTTGCACCTGAAAATCACTGCATCCTTCTTTTTATCTTTATTCTTGCATCAAAAACATAATTTTTCATCATTTTCACTTGAATCAAGAATCTAATGTTATCTTCTTCTTTTGTAGCCCTCATCCCCTTATGCTAGTAAGGGAAGCACCAACAAAGTGGTGGAGTGTACAACCTCCTTGTTCCCAAAACCAGGGCATACATCTGGGAAGTGGGCTTCGAGCCTATCCTTAAACTTCTACCGAAAAAGTTCGCAAATGCTACTTTGGTGCAATGCCTCATCGAGAGGTGGTGGGATACTACTCATACCTTCCATATTGTTCAGTAAGAGATGACGGTAAGTCCCTATGACTTCCACTGTATGACCAACCTTAGCTTCGAAGGGACCATCATTGATTTTGAAGATGTGTCGAGCGTCTAGCTGGGTCTTGACATGTTGGGGAGGAAGTACCCCACAAGTCCATTCGTTACTTTGACTTTGTGTCAAATTACATGCTTCTCCCACAAAGGACTACGGAGGAGCGCATCTGAATGGCTAGGGCTTTTCTTCTACATTTTTTGGGAGCTTATCTCTTCACTAATGGTGAGCAAACAATGTCCTTAAGGTGGTTGACCCTTTTTCAAGACTTTGCAGATGCATAGAGGGCCAACTAGGGACAGGCATGTCTTGCCTATCTTCACTCTACCCTTGACACTCTTAGTCGGGGCACCTTGCGACAGCTTGTGGGGCCTTAGAAGCTCCTTTCCATCTCTTGTATTTTCATTTGTATCTTGTAGTCTTACAAACTGTATCATCTTGCAAATTGTCATTTTACAAACTGTACCGTCTTGTATCTAACCTGTGGCTTGTGCTTCCTTTTGCAGTGGTGGATTGTTAGGTATAGCCTTATAACTCTGGGCACCGATCTAAATTTGAGGGAATTCTCTCGAGTGAGGGCCCACCTTGCTGGGTTAACTTCAAATAAGGTAAGTTTAAGAGTTCCAGTTTTCATGCTTCTTCATGCATTTCCCTTAGGATACTCTTCTTCTAACCTTGTATCATTATAGGCCAACTGGACTCCATAGGCTGGCCAGTCCCTTCCTACTTCTCCAGATTTGGAAGCTACTACCATCATTGCTGCCGTATGTGGGCCAAGGGCCACTTTGGTCATTTTATTTCCAAAAATAGATTTTTGCTCATTTGAAAGGTTATATTTTCCATTTTAACACTCCTCAAGTCAATTTGATATCTTATTAGGCTCTAAACTGGCCTTGGGCCATAGAGTTTGGGCATCATTGGGGAATAGGGGCCCGAGTCGTAAGGGGTACAAAATGTAGTGTCTACACAAGGATGCAAGCAAGAGGACGCAAGCCCACAAAGGGCAATGATCTGTAGTTTAGGGGGCCTAGCCCCTCCAAAGTGGTCTTCTCTTTCTCTCTCTAAGCCTCTTCTCTAGAGCATGTATTAGGGTTCCCCCTCTCCTTATACCCTTTACTTTGCTTACTCCTTGCTTGGGCCGCATTCCCTGGGTATGGCAATGTCTATTTTATATTTCCTGTACCTTGCTAGGCCATACCCTTGGAACGTTGGCAATGTTTGATTTACTTTCCCACTCAATGTGATAACATTATGCATGATGTATGCATATATATGTGCCTGAGTGTGTGTGGGTGATTGTGCAATCTGTATGATGAACTCTAGTGGCTACATGAGTGCCCCTCTTTATTCATGAGAGCTCTTGACCTTATAGTGTGGGTATGTTCTCAAGGCGACTGTCGTAGGTGCATACTCGTGCTATATTGAGTGTACAATCATCGCAGTGCGATTGTCTTGATCCATGTCACCAAGTGACATTGGTTTCCCCATGTATACGACACACATAAATATGGTTGATGCTTTGAAGGACTTCGACTCGTCATAGTACAAGCATGTCGATACGCTATACCTAAACACGAAGCGCCATAGCGAACCAAATGCAAAACTCTACCGGATTTTCGCCATGAAAATGGGGCATCCCCATTGTTGTATTCTCACATCGAAGGCTTGATGAGAATAGCATTTTACGTGCTATGGCGCATCGGAGGTGAAGCGCTACCGGATTTCCACAACAAAAATAAGGCAAAATGCTGCAGAATTTTCGCCATGGAAATTTGACAACGACTTCAAACACACTTGGAAAGCATCGATCAGGACCATATCCATTCCAAAACCGAACCCTAAACCCAACATATTTAAAGCCCCGAAATCTAATGCCAATAGCTTGTTTTCAATTGCCAATGTCTAAAAATTATGATTTTACCAAAACAAAGGACTATCTACAGACAGGCGTTGTGGGGTGCCTAACACCTTCCCCACACGTAACTAGACTTCCAAACTCAAGAATCAAGATTTTTACCCATCCACATCAGATTAGGAAAAATGACCTTTTTCTTAGCCTAGGATCGGTAATAAAATCTAACAGAGTTAGGTGACCAATCACACCTTAGAAAAAACCAAATGATTGGTGGTGACTTCACTTACCCTTAAAATCAACTCATATTCCAGTCACACACTCAAGGTACGACACACCTCCACATCCATTCTCCACCGAAGGGAGGAAGAGGCACACAAGCGTCATTGCGATGGGTGGTCGAGCGGCCATGAGGCATCAACACCAGGAGTCCATAACCAAACTTCAATGAGATTTTTCATCCACACAAGAAGATTATTTTGCCCTTCGAACTCAGCTAGAAGGTGTCAAAGCAATACAAGGTTCCTTTGATAACGAAATCAAAAGTTAGAATGCAAGTTGAGAACTCTAAGCCATCCAAACTTCTCTTTTGAAAACATTAATTCTCTAACAGACATTATTTAGTTTTCAATTTGTAATATTTTATGGTCATGGGAGACCTTTTTATTTGTAAACTCTATTATGTTTGCTATTCAGTTATGATATTGAACTTTGCTTGCATATCATGAACAGTAAAATATAATATATAACTGAATGGAAAAGGGTTTTATTTAATAGAGTTAAAATTGTGGAATGGCAAGTATTATATTACAAAGCTAAGCTTAATACTTTTTAAGATGAGCTCCACTAATGGGGCTATATGCCTTCATACCTGTCTAATCTTTTAGCCAATAATGTCCTGTCTGGTGTACTTCTTCCACAATATAAGGTCCCTCCCATTTTGGCGACAACTTTTGTTTGACTGCTTCGGCCACACCTCAGACATGAAGGGTTGTCTTCCAAACAAGTTTTCCCACTTGAAACTTCCTTGCTTTGACTTTACCTTTATGCCTTGCCTTCATACTAGCCTGGTAAAGGCAATTGTGAGAGGCAGCATTGTCTCATTTTTCTTTAATGATCTCTAGGATGTCTTCCCTAGGTATCCCTGTTATTTCTGCTAACTTCACTACTGGCCTCACTAAATCTATTAGGATAATGGTCTCTATGCCATAGACTAGGGAAAAGGGTGAGGCTCTTATAGCTTGTGATTTGGCTATTCTATGAGCCCATAGAGCTGTAGGAAGTTCCTCTCTCCATCCTTTTCCCTTCTCCTTGGTCATTTTTCCCAATATCTTCAGCAATCTCTAAAGGCCTCAGCTTAACTATTTCCTTTGGGATAATAAGATGTTGATGTCGTGTGAGCTATGGAGTACCATTATGTTAAACAACACACATCCTTATTCAGGAATGGTGTGCCATTGTCAGAAATTAATCTACTTGGTACCCCAAAATGACATATTATACTTTCCCTTAGAAAATTAGCCACTGAGCTACCCATTGCTTTCTTCATGGCCACAACTTCTACCCATTTTGTAAATAGCTCAGTGGCTACTAGTATCCATGTACATCCTTCAAAAGGGAGATTTATAAGACCTATGAAGTCCAGCCCCCAAGTATGGAATGGAAATGGTGCCATAGCTAGGTGTAAGCTTTGATGGCTAATGCTTTTGACATTCTTGGCGAAATCTTAGGCATCTCTTTGCATGGTGGGCCAGTAGTATCCCTGGTGCAAAGCCATTTGCCATAGCTTTCTGCCACCAAGGTATCCTGCTAGCACTCCCTCATGCAAATCAGAGAGAATACCCTTCACTTCTTTGCTAGGAATACACATTAACCACTTCCTTTGGAAACTTCTTTTTAACAGCTTCCCATCCACCATCTTAAACCTTGTATCATATCTCTTCAACTTTTCTCTTTTCAAACGATCAATATGTAGTGCACCTTATGAAAGGTATTTTATGTACGAATCCTACCAATCTTCTTCTTGTATCTCAGTGTTCAGCACTTTTGCCTGGTCTGGGGGAAAGATGGAACAAGTCTTGCAATCTCTCTACTCTTCCTTGGCATCACTGGCCATCTCTGGCCAAAAGACCCCTAGCCTTTGCAGTCTTCAGTATAGGCCAACATCCACACATCTTATAGTGTAACCTATGCAATCATGTCAACCCTTCTTGCCATGAGACACACCTCATTAGCAACTGTAAGGTTGAATTTAATCAACCATATTGTTGGCTTTATTCCGTGCCAAATTTGCTTGTATTTCAGCATTTAGTAACCCTGTATTTAGGTGAGATTGTTGTAAGGGTAGTGAGTGAGATAGAGTGTTGAAATGCTCAAGAATGTGCAAGAAAACAGAGACTCGCGACTAGATCTCGCGGGTGACTTGTGGCTTCAAGCCGCCAGAAGCAGCACACGTGCCAAGCATGCCAAAAGTTGAAGCGTCATACTAGCTGGAACACTACAGAACAAAATAGGACAACTGGCTGTTCTGTTATCTCGTGGCTGGATCTCGCGACTCAGTCAAGCCGCGAGGCCAAGCCGCGAGCCAGCCCTGTTTTGAAAAACCTGACTTTTCACATTCCATTCTCACCCCAGTATAAATACCCCTTATACCCATAAAAGAAAGAGAGCTTCTAGAGAGAATTTTGAGAGAGAAACCCTAGAGTAAAACAAGATTGATTCATCCACAATCTTTACATAAGAGACTCTTTAAATTCCTCAACTCTCTTCCTTTCCATTGTTAAACCCTTGAGAGGTCTTTTTACCAAAACTTTTTCTCACCATATCCATTACTGGGAGAGGGCTGTTTGGTGTTCTGGGAAGCAGTTAGGAAGGAACCAATCTACATTGGTTAATGTTATGGTCAAGTAGTGGAATCCAGGAAGCTAGAAAAGAAATAGGTTTGGTGCAACCTCGTTGGAGCAAGAAGCTTGGAAGGCTTAGGTACACTGGGTAGATTAGGTTTGGAGGGTCTATTGCTGTTCATGTATTCCAACTACATTTTCTAGTGGATTACTTACCGCTTGGAGGGCGGCAGAGAGGTTTTACGCCGAAGGCTTTGGTTTCCTCTTCGATAACACATCATGTGTTGTCCTTGTGTTTGCATCTTCCTTCCCTTTTATCTTTGCCTTTTATTATCTGCTGTGGTTGTGATTTTAATTGGCTTAGATTGTTTACCAATTTTGTTTATAGCTTTTATTCATTTTCCACACACTAGTTGTTTGTCATAAAGCTTGAATTGGTTATTTTGTAATTAGGGGTCTAAACGTTCAAGGGTGTTTTATACACTATTTGAACTTTCAGCAACCCTCCTGCTACTCAAAAAAATAAATTCCCATTAATCTTGAGGAAGTCCATCATGTTTGAAGGCATATTTGATCTAATATCTCTTCCTTGGACCATTGCTTTCAACAAGGGTTCTTGTCAATCCTCTAGAGGAAAAAATTTGCCTTTGATCAAGCCAGGTCATTTTCTCTTTCTTTAGCACAGACTTGGTGGCTAGGGTGGCCAATGAATTTTCCAACTTGTTCTCATTCTGATTCATCACCTTGCATTCTATGAATGTGAAGTGTTTCATGAGATCCTAAACTATGGCCCTGTAAGCAGCCAAGCAAGGGCTCTTCACTCCATGGGTTTCCCTCTACCTGTTTAATGACTAACTCAAAATCCCTAAATACTTTTAATCTTTTGATGCCAAGTCTCTTAGCAGCCATTAAAACCACCACTAGAGCTTCATATTCTGCTTCGTTGTTTGACTGGGGAAACGTAGCTCGTAGGCAAATGTGTGTTCCTCCCCTAGTGACTTCAACACTACTTTATCCCTCCTCCTTGAGATGTAGACGAGCCATCAAAGTGCATAGACGATTCTTGTTCTTCTATTACCAAAACTTCCTGTTGGGGAAGTGTGAAATCACTATTCCCTGGGAAGTTGGCTAACAAGTCAGCCACTACTTGCCCCTTAATTGGCAGATGGCCTTATATATTTGATATCATGGCACGCCGTCAGGATGGCCCACTAAGCCATTCTCCCAGATAAATGAGGAGATACTTCACAAGGTCGCTCTTAGTCACCAATTGTACACGATGCCTAAGAAAGTAGTGATTAAACTTTAAAACAGCAAAGGCAAAGGAAATACATACCTTTTCAATTGTGGAGTATCTCAGCTCTGGTCCCTTTATGAGCCTGCTAATGTAGTATACTGGCTTCTCCACGCCTTCTTGTTCCTAAGCCAATAGAGCTCCCCTGTGATTGCTCTGTGTTTGCTATATACAATACTAGCAACTCTTTCAAAGTTGTTGGTGGAGTAAGAGCAGCTATTGCCTTAGCTTTCATGGGATCTAAATCAATCCCCCTTTGATAGACAATGAATCCCAGGAGCTTCCCTAAGGATACCCCAAAGGCACACTTGGAAGGATTCATCCTTAAATTGTACTCTCTACACCTTTCAAAAAAATTGCCTTAAGTGTAATAGATGCTCAACTGGGCTCTTTGCCTTCACCACCAAATCATCCATATAATCCTTCACTTGCTTGTGCAGCATGTCACCAAAGATCAGAGTCATGGTCCTCTGATATGTTACACCAGCATTCTTCAATCTGAAAGGCATCATCTTATAGTAGAAATTCCCAAAAGGTGTTCTAAAAGCAGTTTTATGAGCATCTGATGGCTCCATGAAAATATGGTTGTAACCACTATAGCCATCCATAAAAGAAAAAAATGATCGTGTCCAGCAGCATCTACTAGAATATCAACATTGGGCGGTGGGAATTCATCTTTAAGGCATGCCCTGTTGAGATCCTTAAAGGCCATACAAATCCTTATCTGCCCACCTTTCTTCTTCACAAGAGATCTTCTCTTCAATATCCAAACGATACTTTCTTGGTGGCTACATTATAGGCCTGGACTTGGGTTCAAAATTTAGCTTATGTGTGACCACCTTTGGATCCAATCCAAGATTTCTTCATTGTCCCAAGCAAAAACATCTTTGTACTCCTTTAACAAAGCTATCAATCTTTTCCTCTCCTATTCTGGTAAACCTTTGCTTATATTGACCATCCTCTCCTTTCCTCATTAAGATTGACTTCAATAAGTTCCTCCTAAACATTCTTTACGACATTATTCATAAACTCAGGGGCTTCCTTGATAGGTTCTTCAACCATGCACTCCCCTGCTGGCTGTTGAACGAGGCAAAAAGGGTTAGGCCCGCCATTCTCCCAACCCCCTTCCTTTAACCATTAGAATCCATAGATCACCTTGCCATTAGGCTTGGTGATCCTCCTGATCTTAGGAGGTCTCTTAGACTCTATGACTTCTCCATCGCCGCTTTCCTCCTACTCCAAAATTGTAGCATTGAAAGGAAGAACCTTGTTTTCTCCTTCAGGTTCAAATTCCTAATACAAGGCCGCCTTAGCATAGTGGAGCTCTGCCCTATCAAAAGGCATTTTAGTGGCTTCAATAGTCACTAGCCTTCCTCTCCAAACGGCCTTCACACATATTTGGAAGCTACTGCATGCATTGAGCCAAGGGTAGCCCAAAATAACATGATACGAGGTATCACCATCCATCACGTGCATGAGAGTGCGAGCCCTGATAGGTCCTACCCTCAAGTCCAAACACACATGTCCCAGGGTATGTTGCTACAGTGACCCTATCCCTACCACCTGGAGTGGTTCTCGAATAATCCTTTCTTGTGGAATACCCAATGCATCCAATGTCGGGAGGGGCAATATGTTGGTGGAAGCACCAGTGTCTACTAAAGCCCTCTTAATCTGAGAAGCTCCCAGGAAAGCAGTAACATATAAAGGCCTCTTGCCATCCACAGACCTGTTAGTTAAATCTCTGGGAGAGAAGGTCACTAACTCCCTAGTTTCTTGGTATGCCACCTGTAACTCACTTCCCTAGAAGGCAGCTACACCTTGTCTCCTCTCCATTACTCGAGTCAGGGCCTGAGCTACCTCTCTTCTGGCTAATGGCTTGAGACCCATCCCTTTAAGAAAGGCATGCACTTTGTCATCCTGTTGAATTCGTAGCGTCATTTCTTCATCCTGCAATGGCTCTAGTGCAACACTACTACTGGCCATATTCTCAGCTTCTTCCTTCATCAGGTCATCACATCCTATGAAGAAAGTCATTGCCACTTCAGGCCTGCACATTCTTTGATCTGTGCACTTTCCATTCTTGATGACCAAAATCACCCTTGGCCACCTTTTCATGGAATATGTTTTTCAAAGCATAACAGTCCATGGTGTGGTGGTCACTCCTCCTGTGATACTGACAATAAAGCGCTCCACGGTTTTCCTCTTCTGTTGGTTCACACTTACACTCAGGTAGGACCACCACGCCATCCTTCACCTAGGCTTCAAGGTTACTGTATGACTCATCTACTGAGACAAAAAAGGGAGGAGGAATACCACTTCTCTCTCTCTTTTTGCCTTCGGTGGTCTTTTTTAGCTCTTCCACCATAGCTACCTCCACCTTTTTGTTCTCCTGCTTCCAAGGTTGTCTAGGAGCACTTGTGGTTTGCAAAGTTGAGCCTTTAGATGGTCTCTTCACTAAAACACTAGTTCTCTTGATGCCTCTACCAACCTCGTAAAGCTTGGGATCTGTAAGTTCTCCAAGTAGGGCCAATATTCATGTAGTATGCTAGCAATACAAATGTCCTCCAATCTTTCTTCCTCTACAAGATCGTAGCACATCAAAGAGAGGTCTCTAAACCTACGGATGTAGTCCAGCAACCCTTTAAATATCCTTTGCCTTTCCTGCTACAGATCTGATAAGGTGAGCTTCTCATCTAATGCAAACTAGGTGGCCATATCATTCCAGCTTAGAACTGACCCTGGTGAAAGGCTAGTGTACCAAGTGAAAGCACAACCTTCCAAAGACTTAGAAAACTCCCTGAGCCTCAGCTCATGGTCATGGGAATGAGCTATCAAGGCATCCATGTACCTCCTAATATGCTCTCTGGCATTCCCCACCATGCCATCATACTTGGGGGAAATGGGAGGTGTGTAGTTGGTAGGGTAAGGCTTCCTAGACATATCTTCTAGATAAGGAGGCCTAGTATCAATGTAAGCAAAGCTCTCTGCTTTTCTAGCCTCTAGCGAGATGGCTGTGATATCTTCCCTAGTGAAGCTTGAGGTCCTTCGGGTTATGAAGGCACTCTTTGATTGAAAGGAGGCTCCAAATGTGACCTTTCGATCTCTTCTTGAGGTCCTTGGCCACCTTGTAGGGTCTGAGGGGTAGCTATCCTCTGGCGTAAGGATTGGATCTCCTCCCATATAGAGACCTGAGAAGGCTAGAGGTTCCTAATGGCTACCACGATATCTTTGTTATCTGGCTGTCTGACCTCTTCAAATGACTCTGAGCCCTCGGTATGCATAGAAACATGGTCTACACTCACTTCTGCTTGCTGGTTCTCTCCTAAACCAGCCTGAGCATCTGTGTTTTTCTACTTTGGAGGCATTGGATAGCTCAAAGAGAAGATGACTGAAAATAAGAATATAGGAGAACAGATGGTATACAACTAAAAGGAAGGATAACTAGAGATTCTACCCAGTGGAGTCACCAAATATGTATGTGCAAGTTAGATTTGTAAAACTCATATGGAACGTGTGTGAGATATCTAACAGTACATTTTGATGAAAAAGCTCAAAACAATAAAAATGGAAGCTTTAACACCATGATGTCAAGAAAAAAAGAAAGTAATGCAAGGAAAGTAAAGATGACAGTGGGATGTACGTGGAAAACCCTTTAAAAGGGAGAAAAAACCATGGGTGAGCAAGGATGAATATCTCTTGCTATGTCAAGCTTTGTGTTAGGTAAAAATGGAGGTTTCCTTTGTACAGTGGTGATATTCTCAATAAAGGAGGGATCTTTTCTCTACCTCACTTCCTTACAAACTTTCTACCCTTTTCCCTATTGTTTTACCCTGGTTTTTACCCTAATAGTCCAGCAACATGTTCCTCTTATAGTCTGAGGAATGTTTCTAGGTACAAGACAAATGTCACATTGTCATTCCCTCGTTTAAACCCTAATACAACTATTGTACTATGTAATGGCTGGAGGAGAGGAATGAGCATGCCGAGGCTAGTATAGCGACATGAAAAGTAACCCTAACACTATGTGGGGAGCAATCCTTGGACAAGGAAAGGGACATTAGGGGGCTTGAGAGCAACGCACATATCTCCAACAGTGGTCTAGCATAAGCACAGCCAATGGGAGGGAAGGATTTCACAACCTCTGACCAAAGAGAGTCACTATCCCCCTTTTTGTGAGTGCTGGGTGTCCATGTCAGGTGCAAATCTCACTTTCCTCAAGATGATCATGCTGCTGGCATGGACCAGAGATCCCTTATTTCAGCCAACGTACCTTTTCCCTACTCACAGCCATTCCACGTGTAGGGTCCAGATCCAGCCATGTCAACATTCTCCCATGCCTTGGCTAATGTACTGTACACTATCAATTTGGTTTGGTGTACAGGTTTGATGAACCCTACTTTTAATTGCTTTATGACCTCTTCTTTGATTTTAAGGAGCCATTGAGTTCTCATGCCTCTTAATTTCTACTTGACAAGAACCATGTGAGAAAGAGTATCAATGTAATACCATGCTATCTCGAGATCAATGCCAGGCATATCTTCATAAAACCATGCAAACACTTTTTGGAATTCAATAAGAAGTTCTTTGAGATCATTCCTTTCTTGTTCATTTAGTGTTGAGCCAATTTTAATTAAACGTGGATTCTTATCATTGCCCAAATTAAGAGTTTCAAAAGTTAGTTCCACAAGTTCAATTTTCTTTTCCAATTGTTTATTAATTTCATTTTCAAATTCATTGAAATCATTTAAGTGTAGAATTTCAATATTATGGGACACATCAAAATAAGCCAAATCAGAATTCATCTTATTAAAAATGTTGAAAAGTATATTGGAACTTGCATTACAAGGTATCTCCCCCATGTTATTAGAAAACCCAGCCAAGGTCCAATTGCTAAGGTGCCTATTAGTAGGCACGATGAATGTAGAAGGATCACTTGGCTCTTCATCGGTGATGGCGAGCACATCCCCCTCAACTTTCAACATTGCTTCCATTACTTCAGCATCCATGTAGTCCATCCAATCGACCTCTTCTCAAATCTCCTAAATTACCACATCAGGTTTCTCCTTGAAAATGAGCTTCTCCTCAAAGAAGATCTCCTAACCAGGATACACTTTTCCATCCTCGTTAAAGGTTGTGATGATGCTATGTATGACATTATGTATGACTTAATGTTGAAATTAATAAAATTGTTTTATTATTATCTAAAATAATGGTAACATGAATATTTGGGCATTATTATATAGTCCATGAGATGCATAGTATGTGATTTATATGATTTAGTTACAAAAGATATAAGTCACAAGTTCTTTATAAACTCAAAATTTTAGTTTGTAGTCAGTAATGAAATCGGGTGTTTCATCTGCGAAGACTATAACATATCAACTAAGATAATTTGTCTTCATCATGGAAGTGGAGACTTCTTGTTGGTATGTTGATATGTTTTAAGAGTTAAGACATATTGAACCGGATAACTGTGAGATTTATTATTCTCCTAACGGCTGTCAAATGAATAAAAAATCTCACGACTTCTATTTATATGAACTCTTAATCCTGAGAGAATAATGGACCTAATCATGAAGTGTAAGTTGCTTTGATATATCAGGAGTGAGATCTAAAGTCACGATCAAAACCTCAGTATGTTGGGCAGCCACATTTAGTGTTGATGAAACATATATTCTCAAAATGGAATTCATAATCTCTTAGCAGAAATATAAAATATTCCCTTGAGATAAGTTTAATGGGTTTGGTTATTCAGAGTGTTAGGTCTAACCACTTTAGTAAGGAGTTACTAAAGTATATATTTATAAAATTGGATTTCATAAATATATGATGAATAACTTAAAGGATTAAATCGGGTACTCAAGGATTAAGATGTAGTAATTTTCAAAGTGACAGTCAACATTCATGACTTTGTGTTACTACAAATATTTTATAAAGGGGTTGTATGTATAATAAAGTCTTGGGATATAATTTATTAATAAGACCTAGAGTGCAATTATATTTATATAGTGGTATTAAATATAATTAATGGTAACTTTGGACTTGTCAAGAGTTGACAGAAAAGCCCAAGGCCCATTGCAGCTAGTGTCTTATTTGTTCTCTTTTGGTCCCACTCCAAGCCACATACTAAAACCCAATTGGAATGGCCCAATAGGCTAGCCCAATTAGATAATTAGTTTTAAGGAGAGAAACATAAAGAATTCAAAAAAAAAAAAGAATGAAATGGTGTGTGTGTGAGTGTTGGACAATCTACTATTCTCCCTTGAACACATACATATAAACTGATTGAGAGACCACACTTCTTGGGCATAAGTGGAATTGAAGTGAAGATTAAGAGTGTTCCCAAGTTCTTCTAATCTTTGGTTTTGAATTTCACTGCACCAAGGTACACTCTCTTGTTCTTATATTTTGAACTTTGCATAGTACATGTTATCAATTACGAATGAAGAAGATCCATTAATTTTCCACTATGTATGTTTTGTATGCGATACAAACATGTGTTTTTCCAACAAATTCAGCCACCCCCTCTTATTTCTATCCCAAGACCCATACCAAGCATGTACCCCATATTCTTCATCATTGCAATCACCTCATGTCTACGATATGGGAGTTAATTCGTAGTGTACTTTAATTCGTAGTGTACTTATCATCCTTCTATCCATAATCAGCCATGTTCACAAATTCAAAGCCACTCATCTAAAGCTCATTATCATCTCCTTTAAGTCCACAAATAGGAGCTAGGATCTCACCATCTCCAAGTACCACAACAATTCCTCCCTTCCATTGAATTTTCATCTTTTAGTGCAGAGTAGAAGAAATAGCTCTAATGGGATGAAGCCATGCCTTTCCTAAAAGGAGGTTATAGTTAGGGGTGATGTCCATCACATGAAATTCCACAATTGTATTCAATGAACCAATTTTACGAGGAGCTTTGAAAGTTCCCATGACCTTCCTCAAGGTGTTATCAGATGCTCTAACAATCAAAGGAGAAGGGATGATTGTCTCCAAGTCTAGGCCAACCTTAAGAGCGATCCTAAATGGGCACACATTTAATGCAAATCCATTGGAACTTTAGCACCCATGCATTCAATAGTGATTTGCAAAGGTCTAGTATGAGTAGCTCCTTTAGGAGGAAGTTCTTCATCGGAAAAGGTAAGGAAAGGGTGAGTTGAGGCCTCAACCCCCATGAGAGATTGAACCTCTTAAGGCATAGTCTCTATAGGCACTTCTTTCCCATTCAAAGCTTTTAGGAGTGCGTTGTGATGCTTGTGAGAGGCCATTAGCAAGCCCCCAAACGGATAAGTGTGCTTGAGTTTTTTTTCAATTGGGTCGAGACCCTATCTTCTTCCTTTTCCTCCTTTCCATCAAGCCCAATAGGTTTTAACCCTTCCTCCAAATTCCTACCAAGGTGATCCTTCTCCAAAAAGGATGGTTTGTAATGCTTTCTACTCCTAGTGACATTTGCTACATCATCTTCTAGGATCCTCTTCTTCAACTCATACATTCCCTTAGGAACTATTCCGCACACGGCTATGGCACTTTTCAACTTCTCAGTTTCTTCGTCCCAAATTCCTTGGATTTCAACCATGTTAATCTCAACTACTTCTATCAATTGGGATCAATCCCTTCGAACTCAACAAAATTCTAAAATAGGGGGGGAGATCGGTGACAATTGAGCAAAGGATTCTTCCTAATGTTGGGCTTAGTGTTGATGTTTGGGTTTGACAAAGTTCCATTGTCTATCAAGTCTTGTATTTCATGCTTAAGGCAAAATCAATTGTCATTCTTATGGCCAAATTTCTTATGGAAGTGACAATACTCATTGAGTTTCCAAGTAGGAGGTACGGGTTTAGGCATTAGTGTGGGATTTAAAGGATTGAGAAATCACTAGGAAGTTAGGTTCTTATATGCTTGGGCAAGGGTCAGAAAATTCTTAGTGGGCTTTCTTTGTGAAGCTAGAGGTTTTTGGGGTATAATGGCACTCACATTCATGGGATTAAGTACTTTAGAAGTGGATACTCCTCCTCCATATGTCTTCTTCATTAAAGGCTTGTTTTCCCCTTTTTCCAATTGTACATTATTGATGGCATCCTCGATCCTAGTTCCACAATCACACAATTCCCCAAAAGAACTAATAGGTGATGACAAAAGCCTACTATTATATTCTGGAAGCAAGTTCTTGATAATCATGTTGATTTGGTCCTTCAAATTTGGCCTATTAACCATCTTGGAAGCTTTTCCCTTCCACCTTGTCATGTATTCGGAGAAAGTCTCCCTAACTCCTTGCTTAGTGATCTCCAAATCCCTTAAGGTTACATCAATCATGGTTTTTAAAATGAATTGATCCACAAACAATTCTACTAGCTCATTCCACACCTTGGTATTGCTTGGATCCAAGTTATAGTACCACCTTGATGCTCCGCCCATGAGTGACAGGGGAAATGCATGCAAGGTTTGCTTCTCATCCAACCTTTCATTTCGGCTATGCTTATGTACCTCCTAAAATGTTGCTTAGGGTCTCCAGTCCCATCAATCTTTTCCGCGTCAGAAATCTTGAACTTGGGAGGCAATGCAATAGAGCTTCAAAGTTTAGACCACCCATGTTGTAGAGACAATCATCCATCCCTTGAGCCTTGCGAAAGGCTAGTTGCATCTTTTCCTTCATAGCCACGATATCCATAGTAGGCTTCTCAAATTGTTTGTTCCTCTCATAATTAGCCTTATCCCTCTCAACCCATTCTTCCTTTTCTTCTTCCTCGTTTATCTCCACATGCATAGGCTTCTTGATCTTGCTCTCCCCTAGCTTAGAGAGACGACTTCCCATCTTTTTGAGAACCTCACTATGAACCTATAAAGCTTTGTATATCTTTTCCTCAAGTGAGTTATCAATTGGAGCAGCCATTTCTTCTCAAGGTATTTCTCCTTGAGGTATTTCTTCTTGAGGTACTTCTTCTTGAGGTATTTCTTCTTGAGGTATGATTTCAACCTTAACCAAGCACTTTTTGTTGAAAAGAAGTCCCATTTTTACTAAGCCCCCAATTAAAAGTTTCTTTTACTTAGATGTTCTTAGAAAGTCTTTAAGTCCAATTTAATGAAGGCTCAATTACAAAGTCACTCCCTTTCCTCTGATGAGCCTTGCCCTTTGTTTCATAGGGCTTGGTCT
The DNA here is from genome assembly GCF_001633185.2 of Quercus lobata. Taxonomy (NCBI): domain Eukaryota; kingdom Viridiplantae; phylum Streptophyta; class Magnoliopsida; order Fagales; family Fagaceae; genus Quercus; species Quercus lobata. Next base: position 46,970,806 of record NC_044904.1, read on the forward strand.
GTTTACAATAAAACTCTCATCTCACACTCATGGGCTTTCATTAGAAAGTGCTTAGAGATTTTCAACCCTTTGTCTCAAACATAGGCCACAATGTATTCGTCACCTTTGGGCTCCTCCCTTTTTTATATTCATTGTCAAATTTTTGAAGTAGCCTTCTAGCTAGAATATATTGTGGCCTTCCTCTCAAGGCTCATGAATCTCTCATCATTTTAAACCTTTACATGCAACAAGGACGCCCAAGATTAGGGAGATTCATATTGACTTTGTAGGATCTTGGACGCAGGTCCATAGCATATTTGTTACCTTTGGCCCAAGACTTTCTTTTTCAAGAAATCTTTTTATTTTGGGCTTATGATTGCAAAATAGGCTATGATCCTATGAACCTTTCAATTTAAGACATACCTTTGGATTTTGGGATAAGCCTCTTATATGTAAGAACTACTTTTCCTTTCATCCCAATATCTTAGGGTATACCAAAAACTTTTAAGTCATCCTTTTCAATTTTACATCTTTTATTTGTCTTTTAGAGGTAGGTGAACACATGATATAAGGTCGAACAAACAAGAGATATAAAGGGTACCCTCTTTAATAGGACCTAGGATCTCTTTATGTGTGAGTAAGCTCCTTAAAGCTAAAGGGATAAATCAATAGGTCACTCACAACTAGGTGGGCCATGATTCCAACCTTAGGCCTAAATTGACCATAATGGATTGGTGGCAAACCATTAATATACTCAAAGCCCATTATAGGCAATGGCACGGATTGGGAGTTGGTGGGATGAACTTCGGAAAGTCTTGGTCCGAATGGAGCCTCTACTGTCCCACTCATCACCAACCATGACAAAGGGACAAAAAAACCAAGTGAGAGTGTGTGCAAACAATACTAACAAGCCTTTATCAAAATTAGGAAAAAGAACACATTGGAGTCAAACTCTCTATCCCCAGTGGAGTCGCCACTGTGGGCGCAAGTGTCCACGACCACCTTCGTGGGAAGTACGCCTTAGCCTAGGGCGAACCATGGCAAAGGGTGTAAATGAAGTCGCCACCTAGATTAGGTCTAGGAACCATAAATATAGCGCCTTTGTGGAAGGATTTATCTTTACCAAAGTACGTGTCTGGAGTTTAGGTATGGGGATGGGAAGGTGTTAGGCACCCAACCCGACCTGACTTGTGGATCGACCTTCACTTATTGTGTTCCAAACCTTAATCTCGTTAAAGGTATATTTAACATGTTATTCTAATTCACACACAATCTAATATGCATCTAAAAGCAAACAACATGGCATAATCATCCCCAAGCCTAGCATTCATCTATCATGGTATTAAGCATACATTACCAAAGGCAGAAACATCGTAAAACATATTTGGATAAACATGTCTAAATAACCAAGCACCAGAACCATGGTATTCCACCAAGCATATTCATGTTCATCAACCATATCATGTTCATCATCCAAATCAAATGCATGTTCATGTAATTATGCATGACTTACCTCACTTACCTCGTTGCATCACAGCACCTATGCATCAATGCATGCTCATGGTATTCAAACAAACTAAAACCCTAATAAACATCCAAGAGATAAAACAAGACAAAAAGAAACAAAATAGATAGATAAATACTTAGAGATATGAAAACTAGGTTAAATAGAGGCTAAACATGTAAGGAAAACAAGGAAAGAACAAACATGAGCGAATTAAGGTTTCTAGGCATGAGTATGCGTGCGCATACAAAAGGTATGGGTGCACATCTCAACTATATGCGTACACGCACTTTGAGTATGCGTATGCATTCATAAAGCATGCACACGCATACACACCCGAAACCCTAACCCAGAAACTCAAGACAAAAACAGAAAGAAGACAAAAAATCTAACAACCTAACATGCTTCAAACATAAACACTATGTAAACCTAGACTAAACAAACATGTTAAAATATTAAAACATATATATACAACACAGAAAACAAAGAAAAGTGAAGAGCTAAAGTTAGAACCTTTACCTCAATACTAAAACTCTTTAGAGCTTGATTTTGACCATTTCCCTCAGTCAATCTATTCATAACCAAATCAAAATGGGTTAGCAAACTTCAGAACTAGAAAATCAAGATTAGAAAATGTCCTAATCAAGTAAAATTGGACTTAAGGGTTTTGTGAAAAATCCCTCTTTGATTCACTATTTTTTAGTGAATCTTGTGTGTTTTACCACTGTTTTCGTCATCCTTTGAAAAAGTGCCTTTTATGGGTATATATAGTCGAAAAATAGGGGTTTGAAGTAGATCCCAGACAATGCGGGATTCGTTCCAAACTAGAATTAAGTGCAAAAAACTTTTCATACATAGTTTCTGGAACCCTAGCTATGTACGCATGCCCGTGTATGCATGCACATGCTATAAGCATGCGTACGCATGGCTTAAGTATGTGTACGCATACATGTGTATGCATGCACACACTATAGGGTTTCCAGTGGCCTTTCTTTTCCAAAAAAAAGTTTTATTCTTCCAGAAATAAGTTATATTTTCCACAAATACTTTCCTCAAGTCAATTTTCATGAGATTGGGCCCTAAACCAACCTTGGACTTTAGAGTACTACCATCATCGAGGAATAGGGGCCCGAGTCGTAAGAGGTACAAAATGTGGTGTCTACAATGGCAATGAGGAAACCAACATGTAATTGCTGTTAGGATTAGTGCCCTTAAGTCCTATTGTTTGATGCTATATGTAATATTATGTATGACATTATGTATGCCATGATGTATGACTTAATATTGTAATTAATAAATTTGTTTTATTATTATCTGAAATAATGGTAACATGAATATTTGGACATTATCATATAGTCCATGAGATGCGTAGTATGTGATTTATGTTATTTAGTCACAGAAGATATAAGTCACAAGTTCTTTGTAAACTCAGAATTTTAGTTAGTAGTCGGTGATGAAATTGGGCATTTCATCTGCGAAGACTATAACATATCAACTAAGATGATTTGTCTTGATCATGGAAGTGGTGACTTCTAGTTGATATGTTGATATGTCTTAAGAGTTAAGACATATTGAACTGGACCGCTGTGAGATTTATTATTCTCGTAACAACTGTCAATTGAATAATGAATCTCACGACTTATATTAACATGAACTCTTAATCCTGAGAGAATAATGTACCTGATCATGGAATGTAAGTTGCTTTGATATATCAAGAGTGAGATCTAAAGTAACGTTCAAAACCTCAGTATGTTGAGCAGTCACATTTAGTGTTGATGGAACATATGTTCTCAAGATGGAATTCATAGTCTCTTAACGGAGATATAAAATATTCCCTTGAGATAAGTTTAATGGGTTCAGTTATTCAGAGAGTTAGGCCTAAACACTTTAGTAAGAAATTACTAAAGTATATATTTATGAAATTGGATTTTATAAATATATGGTGAATAACTTAAAAGGATTAAACCGGGTACTCAAGGATTAAGATGTAGTAATCTACAAAGTGGCAGTCTACATTTATGACTTTGTATTATTATGAATATTTTATGAAGGGGTTGCATGTACAATAAATTCTTGGGATATAATTTATAGATAAGGCCTAGAGTGCAACTATATTTATATAGTGGTATTAAATATAGTTAATGGTAATTTTGGACTTGTCAAGAGTTGACAAAAAAGTCCAAGGCCTGTTGGAGCTAGTGTCTTATTGGTCCCTTTTGGTCCCACTCCAAACCACATACTAGAGCCTAAAAAGCTAGCCCAATTAGATAATCAGTTATAAGGAGAGAAACATATAGAATTTTGTAACTAAAAACTTGCATGAAATGGTGTATGTGAGTATTGGACACTCTCTAATTCTCTCTTGAACAAATTCATATTACTGATTGAGAGACCACACATCTTGGGCATTAGTGGAATTGGAGTGAAGATTAAAAGTATTCCCAAGTGCTTACAATCTTTTTTTTGAAATTCATCACACCAAGGTACACTCTCTTGTTCTCATATTCTGAAATTTACATAGCACATGTTATCAATTTCGAATGAAGTAGATCCGTTAATTTTCCGCTGCGCACATGCATTTTTCCATGAATTGCTTCTCCACTTATTCCTTGATCTTCAGGATGGTTTCGGACTTTGTCCTTCTGAAAGCTTGCCGCACCTGAGGGCATTCAAGCTTAATCAGAATTCTATGGACAACAATCTCTGTATCTAAACCTGTCATGTCTTAATAAGACCAAGCAAAAATTTCCTTGAATTCCTAAACAGAGCTATAAGCTCATCTCTCATACCTTTGGGAAAGTTTATCCCGATCTTAACAGGTTTTTCCTTTTCACCTTCTTCAGCCAGGTTTACCATCTCTATCTCTTCTATATTAGGCTTGGACCATTCACCTTCCCTTTTTAGTGCTTCAAGAATGTCTCAAGGTAAACTCGGTATCTCTTCCAAACCTTCGATATCATGATCCAGGTCTATTGTTTCTTATCACATCATTTACATCCTCATGATGGCAAAAAGATGGTGTACCCACTTGGGAATCAAAACTTATCCTATAGAACAGACCAGATATAGAGAAACATAAGATAATTTGCACACACATTCATAATAAAGCGGTAAAAGAGTGATGCAAGAATTTTCCTGAGTAATACGCTGAATATTTCATTAATAGATTACATGTAAGGGGAGAACAAAGTTAATGCCTAACAATGATAAAAGGGAAATGCTTTTTCAGGAAAATAAACTGGGGAGAAAAAAGGGAATACAGATAAGCAAGAAATAAAGGGAATAATTAAGCATGCAAAATAAACTAGATATGTCATTCCAACCCTCTCGGGTGATTGGGAAATCCAACCACTCAAGGAAGGAATACTCCTTACTTAGCCAGTGCAATCATAAAGCAAGGATCAATGGTTTAAAGACCCATCATCTCGCTTGGTAGCCCTGGTCGGATAGTAGAAATTGAACCATCTTTAGAGGATATGATTTTGTTCACTAAGAATTCCTCAGGATAGAGCCAGATAATACAAGCTAGATCAAACTCTTCATCTTCCACTTTCTGGAAAGGTTCTTGTATGATGACTTCAATTGGAGCCAAAAAAGTGACATTGATGTGGGGAATAGACACCCCTAGGCTAGCAAGCCTCTTCTTCCCTCCTTTAGAAGCCTGAAAGAGTTGTTTATAAGTGGGCTTATATCCCAGATTGAATCCTGCCTTGTTATCTAAAAGCTCGATTAGAATAGGGATTCCATGACCTATGGCTCCAAGGTTCTGGCCTAACTTGTACCCAAACTTGAGCATCTCCTTGGTGGCCATTCAAACTGTTGCAGGCCATCCTGAATTAGCCTCAAAAGCATTGTGAATCATAGAAACTAGCTCGAAGCTATAGAAAGATGCTTCTGGAAAGGCATTAGCATCAATGTAGGGTATAGATAACTCCTAATAGATAGTCATGTGCTCCTCTGTAATGATGGTCACCAACTGATTCTCATATATGAACTTGAGTCTTCGGTGGAGGGTAGATGGAACTGCACATGCTGCATGCAACCAGGGTCTTCCCAAAAGCATGTTTTACAAAGAATCCACCTTAATCACTTGGAAGTTAACCATGAAAGATCTTGGGCCAACCTCAATCATTAAACTCAATCTTGCCTTGTATTTCTTAGTGTGTTCCATCAAAAGCTCTAATAATCATGGCACTAGACCGGATAAAGGATACATCCACTTTCAGGTGTTCTGGAGTAGCCATCGGGCAAACATTCAAAGCTAACCCATTGTCAATCAAAATCCTTGTAACGATCATGCCTTCGCATTTAACTACGATGTGCATGGCCAAAATATGCTCATTGCCTTCTAGAGGTAACAGGTCATCTAAAAAAGCAATCTAGTTAGTAGCCAACACCAACAACATCATACTCTCAAAGGAGGAATCAGTAATACCAGCAGGGACATGTGTTTCCTTCAACAATTTCAACAGGGCTTTACGGTGGACTTTAAAAGATGACAATAAAACCAAAATAGAAATTTGGGTTGGAGACTTGTTCAACTACTGGATCACACTATAGTCAGCCTTTTGAATAGTCCTTAAGAATTCCTCAGCCTCTTCAGTGGTGACCTTATTCCTAATTAGTTCGGTTGTACCCTTGCCAAGCTCTTTCCTTCTTTTCTCTAATTCCTCAAAAGTATAACATCAACCACTCCTAGTGAGCCCAACTAAACCCGAAGAGATGTTCGAGCAAACTTCTTCTTTCCCGATACGCCAGGTACGGGTAGAGATCATACTTATATCATAGTTCCATGGAACACAGTGATCATCCTCATAAGGAAAAGGTTTTGGCATACGAAGAATTAAGCCCTCTTAAGTTTGCAAATTAGGTGCCAAAGAAAAAGTTTTCGAACTGACAGTGACAGGACTAGGAAATAAAGTCTAATACCTTTAGCCAAATACCCCAGAACCTCATTAAATAGGCCTTGGTAAGATCAAAGAAGCGAAAACTCGGATGGTGGGAACAGTCTAGGCTTCTTTTGGAACAAGCCCTGGAGACAGCTCTATAATCTCCTCAGTAACAACTAAGGACGGAACAATTACCTCCTTCAAGCCAAACACCCTAGCATTCCCATGAACGGGCATTGGCAAGATTAGTGGGTAGAAACCTTAATGGCAAACAAAGCCTATTCCTTCTTTAGAGCTAACACTTCTGAATCTAGGGATGACTCCACCATTTCTTCAATAATGACCACAGTTTGGGGACCTGAAGGACTCATCCCTATAAGGACCTTGCAAACGTGTTCCTTCAAATACTCATCCTAATCCTTTCTTAAACCTGTAGATATAGCACTATGGCTAGTTCCTTCTTGTAATCCTAGAGGACATATGCAATCACCCTTGTGTACGACTTGTCTTTCTATGCCACAAGCGGCTAAACTTTAGACTTGAGCTCTAAGCATCTTACAATCAAACAGAGCATGTTTCTTCCCACTTTCACAAAATGAGCAAACTTCCCAATCAAATCCTAGGCTCCTATATTTTCCAAAGCAATATGGCTTTCCTAGGCTAAAGCCCTCAACGTACTTTCCAAGGAAACAATGGGGATGAGAAATCCAGAACCCTTTCTTCCACTATAGAGATGACACATTCACATTCCCTTATAGATAAGGAGGCAAGGGATTAGTGACAACATTTAGCCTTAGAAGGTCTTCAAATTGCAACAGCTTGTTGTTGATCAAGTCTTGGATTTGGAGTTTAAAAGGTATACACTCTTCCAAGGAATGCCCTTCGACCCCAAAATGGTTTTCACACTTCTTACACGGATCGAAACCGGGTAGAGGAGGACCATCCCTTTGTCTAGCGAAAAGGGGAGTCACCAACTTCTTTTCTAGCAAATAAGGATAAAGCTCTAACATGGACATCGATAAAAGGTGAAATTTCCGCATCTCTTTCCTAGGATACTGGGGTTGATCAAGTCTTCCCCTTCAGTTGAATGCTTTATGAGGTGTCTGAGCTAGCTAAGCCTGCTACAGAAATGACTGAACAATCAGAGCAACATAAGTAGAAGTAGAACCCTTTGATCAATCAAACGTCCTAGCAACCATATGGACATTGGCTTCCTTCCCCTTATGGCAAGATACCTTCTTTACCTATTGTTCTATCATGGAATGCAAAGCATCAGGATCGACTATCTTCTTGCTCCTAATTCCCCCTCAATATGCTTCCCAATGAGAATCAAGTTTTCAAAATGCGTGACTTGGGCACTAATCATCTTCTTATAGTAGGAAGGCTTAAGGTTGCCAATGAACCACTTGAACATCTCTTTTTCCATCATAGGAGGAAGCACCTGTGCAGCTAATTCACGCCTCCTCTAGGCATACTCTCAGAAAGATTCTCCACTTTTCTTTTCTGCTCTCTGAACTGTTGTACGATCAAGAACTATCTCAGTGTTGAAATGGTCATAACCCAAGAAGGCATTGGCCATTTCCCTCCAACTTAAGGTCTTTTACAATCTCAAATACCATGTGGTTGTAGGGCCAATTAAACTATCTAGAAAAACCTGACTAAGCAAAGGTGGATTATCCCCATGCATAGAGTACCATCTTTCTATAGAACATGCACACATGAGCATAAGGATAACCAGTGTCATCATACTTTACAAACTCAGGTGTCTTAAACTTAAGAGGCATGAAAACCTGGGGGAAGCTGGTCAAACTGTCAAAGTCAACACTCCCACGGGAACTAGAACCTAGATGATGTAAATCTTTTCCTCTAACGTTTCCATCTAACTCTTTACCTGACTATAACCAGATTTTGAGGTCTTATCCTTAGAATGATCAATTTCCTTGTTGCCTCCCTGCGGGCCGGTTAGTGGTACAATCTGATCATTATTCTGGTAAAGCGGTGGTGTCTCATTATCTAGTGGAGATATAAGATCTTGCCTTTCTGAAGTGCAAGCAGAATGGAAAGAACCTAGAGTAAAGCACAACTTTTCAACGTAAGCAAGACTTGCAAATGGAAACGGGACAGTTTCCCCTTGACTCATTTTTGAAAACAAACCTAACAAGGATATCCTACCTTAAGCTTGGATGTTCACTTGGCTTGGCTTTGCCTAATCCTTACTGGGAGAGTCTGACTACTCTAGGCCAACTATATGAGACATGGTCAAAAGGGTTTCTCCATCCTATCCCTATGAGGGACCTCAATCATCAAATCCTTCCCTTCATAGAAGTTGTGGGATAGAGCGGATCAAAGGGGGCCTTTTCAACAACTTCTGTCCACCCATTGACCCAAAAGTACCTACAATTCAATGTCCCAATAACTATCTAAGGTATGCAGGTCAAACATTGGCCTTGAGCACTAGGTCTGGGTTTGACCAAAAATGAGTGGTATGTTATGCATTTTGAAATGAAAGGAGAAAGACTTTCCAACAACACAATAGATATATAAATAGATAAAGGTGTAGCAGAAATTAAATCTTACTACCTTAATTTTGCACATTTGAAGGAAAGTTGTAAAGCATGCTTACAAAAGCAGGAAAGCTTACAACATGCACAAAAATATCTTAAAGCTAGTTTTGAAAACCAATTTTATGAAAATATATATATATATATATATTAGAAAATACTTTTTTTTTTGTTTTTGAAAATAGTTTACTAGATATAGTGAAAAAAATTTTCAAAAAGAAAGTCCCGAAGGCTAATAATGCCAGTTTCAAATTTTTTGAAAGCCAATGACCCAAGATTCAGAGCAAACCAAAAGCTCTAAAGGCTTTCTTTAATGGTATGTTTGGTAACTGTTTTTTCCCCTTATTTTATGTTTCCATAAACAATTTTTTATTTTTGAAACTAAAAAACTTGTTTGGCAACACAAAATGGACAAAAACAAAAACTGTTTTCAAAACTCAATTTGTGAAGGAAATTGAAAATAGGCAAAAGATTGTTTTCAGTATCAAGTTTCAAAAGCCAATGAAAACACGCACCTGATTTTATGAATCCGTCTCATTTAATGAGTTAGCACCAAAATTTGAATCTTAGTAACAACATATTTTAGTATTTTCTGTTTTTTTCTTCAGAAAAATATTTCTTTTTATTTCAACTAACCAAACATGTTTTTTGATTTCAAAAATACAAGAAAATTGTTGACCTTGTAGAGTTAAAGAGAGCATGCAATTGTTATCAAACAAAGAGAGCATGCAAAGAGACACACTAGCAAAGAGAGCCAAACGAGGGCAAACAAACATGTTATCAAATAAAAAAGGGTGTCCTAGGAGGACAAATGTAGGTTTGGATCAAGTGTCCATAGTTCCATTGGATTGGAGTACGGATGACACACATGCCATCAAGCAAAATTCCTAAAAGGGACTCGAGGTCTTTTGTATCAAAGACAGGTGTGAACTCGCACGAGATAACAGGAATTAGGCTTGATAACACAAGTAAGCAAGGACTCATCCATGAACATGTAGGCAAGCATGCAAAAATGCAAAGAAGCAAAGAAAGCCAAATGGGTGACACAAAGCAAGAAAGGAAAGCATAACATCATTGAGTAGAGTGGAGAAAGTTGTGTATCAAGCGCACCAACATCACGGAGATGTGTCTCACAAGCGGTCACATCCAAACCAACCACAAGAGAGATAGATGCACTACATAAGAAAATGGCCCTAAATACCGACAAGCACAAGCCCACGGGGGGCGCCAAGCATGGAAAAACCTAGATTTAAGCTGGCAAACATGGATATAAAGTGGGAAGCAAACAAGCATACATGCATAAAGGAAATTATCCAAACCCTTTGATGTAGGCCTAGACCACAAGATCTAGATCTACACCTTACCTAAAGGGCCAAAACACAAGAAAGAGATATATCAAGAGACAAAAAGGCTATGGAAGCACATGGCATAGCAACCAACATGTAGATCTAGACATATGAACATGGCACGGAGCACACAAAGATATAGATCCCAGCATAAACATGGCAAAGAGAAAATAAACATGTAGATCTAAGCATGAATATGGCAAAAAGAACCTAGGCATATCTAAGCACAAACATAGTATTTAGGCATATCCTAGCCCAAGAAGGCTAGGCCAGTATCATCAAAGCAATAAAACAGTTAAAAAGCAAGTAGACATGCTAGGAAAGCAATAAATCATGCTAGGAAGCAAGATAAAGCAAAGATATACTAAGGAAAACAATAAAGCATGTTATGAAGCAAGATAAAGAAAATGGTGTAGATTGTAGCTAAAAAGCTACATCTACACCCTTAAAACCTCAAATCTAAGGCCCTAAGACCAAGGAGAGGAAAAAGAGTGCAAGAACACTACCTTTTGATTGTTGAGAAAAGAGATGAATCAAAGTTTTTTGGATGTGTTTGGGAGAGAATTTAGAGAGGAAAAAAGAAAGGATCTACCTAGAAAAGTGCTCCAAAACCCAAAATCATTTTTTTCTTATCTGGGGGCCTCTAGGGGTATTTATAGCTAAAAATGACCCTTCGGCTTCTGGCAACCACTAAGTAATTGTTGGTTGGGTCCGGTGGCCCTTTAGGTGTTGTCAGGCCTAATGCAAACATTAGCAATCCTAGCTTATTCCCTGCTTTGACTTTGGATGCATATTTGAAGGCCTTTCCAAACTCCGATTGAGCTTATCTTAGTGTTCCTGGCAAGATTTGGATGTCTAGTTTCCAAAACACTAAAGCAAATGAAATTTTGACGGTCAGATCAAAAGTTATGGCCTTGGAAAGCAAGCTGATGCGCTTTGCAAGATTTTCAAGATATCTCAACCATTTTAACTCTGATTTCAACCCATGAATAGTTGTTTGAAAAGGAATTCAGTAATCTTCGCACTGACACTAGTTTCAACCCATTCTGACGGTCAGATCAAAATTAGGATTTTTGGTGCCTTTGGGGGTCACCCTCGAGTCAAACTTGGTCAAAGATGACAAAAATCATCAAGTTGCTCGGGTTTGATGTAGAAACATGAAAAAAAAAAATTTGGGATTATTTTGACCAGATTTGACTTTCAGTTAACCTAAGGTTAACAAAGGGCATTTTGGTCAATTTGACTTGAAATGGCATTTCGAGTGCTCCAATGCCCGAACGGGTTGTGCCACGTCAGTCTAGATTTTTTTATGATCTTGTGGAAGAAAGTTAATATTTTTAGAATTTTCTGGGTTCGGCTTGCAAATTGAGGGTGGACAAAATACGGTATCTACAACAAGTTTTCGTAGCTATGTATACGACATGTGTCAGTATGTTTATACTAAGGCAGGCCATGGCTCACTGAAGTATCAAAACATTGATGTGTGTTGCATACACAGGGAAACCAATGTCACTAGCTAACATGGATAGGGGCAATCACACCGTGATAGTCATACACACAATGTAGCATGAATATGCATTTGCAGCATAAGCCTTGAATGCATACCCACACTCCAAGGTCAAGAGCGCCCGTGATCAGGAAGGGGTTGCCTTCCTAACCACATGCATTCATCATACAAAGTGCAAACACACCAAACAGAAAAGTAAATCAGATATTGCTAACATCCAAAGGGAATGGCCCAAGCAAGGTACTGGAAAAAGAACTTGAATCTAGAAAGCTATAGACATGGTTCTAAAAGAAAAGGCTAAGAAAGAGAGAGAGGACCCCACGGAGAGGCTAAGCCTACTAATCTACTAATCTTTGCCCTTTTTTCTTGCATTTAGAAGTTGCGCCTGTGCTTTGTGCATACATGCAACAAACAAAGGAAACACAAGCAACAAACAAGCCAAAAGATAACAAAGAAGTATGGAAAGCATGAAGCAAACAAACAAGGAAAACGAACAAAGGAAAGAAGATATGCTAACAAGCAAGCAAGGAAAGAACTATGCTTAAGAAGGATTATGCTTAGATTGGAGTACAGACAATACCTATGCCATCAAGCAAAGTTCTTAAGAAGGACTTAAAATTTCGTGTATAAAGACGGGTGTAAACTTGCACGAAATCATGGGTATGAACTATGCTTAATGACACAAACAAACAAGCAAGCAAAGACATGCATGAACATGCAAACAAAGATGCAAGGATGCAAAAAAAAAAAAGCAAGGGAACCAAACGAGGTGGCACAAAGCAAGCAAGCTAAAAGAGTCAAAGCATGTTATCACACAAGGATAAAGCTAATCATGTTATAAGGCACATACAAGGCTAACATGAGAAACCCTAACATGCAAAGCTAAACAAAGGAGAGAAAGGCATGCAACAAGCATGCTGACATAACTAAGATGCAATCTCACCACCTGGTTGCATCCAAACAAGCCATAAAAGGGGAAAGGATGCAACCAAACAAACAAAACAGCAATAAAGGTGCAAATACACATACAAAAAGGGAAACAAAAGCATGTGAAGCAAAGCAAGTATGCAAAGCCTAGATCTAAGCATACAAGCGTGGATCTAAAGACAAAGGCATGGATCTAAACATGGAACATGCAAACAAGGCATCACAAGGATGGATCTAAGGAAAGGAACACACAAAAATCATGTAAAAGAGTAAACAAAGCATAAGCATGAAAGAAGGAACTAATCCAAACCACTTTATTGTACTTGGGAGTATGGATGTAGGCCTAGACCACTAGATCTAGATCTACACCCTACCCAAAGGCAAAACACAAGAAAAATGCATAGGCAAAACATTTAAAGCTATAAAAGCACTATGCATAGCATCCAAACAAAGCATTTAAACACATAAACATAGCAAAGAGCACAAGGAAAGATATTTAGATATATCCTCGCCTAAGAAGGCCAACAACATCAAAGCAATAAAACAAGCTGAGAAAGCCTTAAAACATGCTAGGAAAGCAATAAAAAATGCTAAAAAGCAATAGAGATGCTAGGAAAACAATAGACATGCTAGGAAAGCAATAAAGAGCTATAAATTAAATAGGTGTAGAATGTAGCTAAAAAGCTACATCTACATCCCCAAACTTCAAAACCAAGGTTTATGGACTAAGGAGGAGGAGAAGGGAACAAGAACTCTACCTCTTGATGTATAGAAAAAGGGAGAATCAAAGATTTATTTGTGTGTGTTTAAGAGATAATTTAGGAGAAAAGAGAGAGAGAGAGAGAGAGAGATGCTCCAAAAAATTTCTTTGAATGCCAAAATTTCATTTTTTCAATTCTGGGAGCTGGGGGACTTACATTTTTTTTTTTATGTGACTGTTCAGCTGTCGGCGTGCACTAAGTGCATGTCGTCCGTACCTAGCATGCACTTAGTGCACGCTAGTCACTTTTGCTAACATCAGCAGTCTTGTCCCTTCCAACTCATTCTGACGGTCAAATCAAAATTAGGGTTTTGGTCGTTCTTGGGAGTCAACCTCGGATCAAACTTGGTCAAAATAGACAAAAATTTTCGATAACCTCAGGTTTGATGTAAAAACATGGAAAATGTTGTTTTGGTGTGGTTTTGACCAATTTTGACCTTCGGTCAACCCTGGGTTAACCAAGGGCATTTTGGTCATTTTGACCTAAAATGGTACTTTGAGTGCTTCGACACTTGAATGAGTTAAACCATGCCAATCTAGATGATCCCATGGTCCCCCCCAGTAAAAAAGTGATATTTTTGAAATTTTCAATGTCTAGTACACAAATCAAGAGTGGACAAAATACAATATCCACTGTCTATCTAGGAATTTATAAAAACAGTAAGGAAAAAGCTTATAAGAACAATTACACTGTTGTTTCTATATAATAATAAATAAATAAATGCTGAAATTTGATGCAATTACTTGGAAAATAAATCTAGGACAGACAAAATACAATATCCACAGCGGCTATCCAAAGAATTGATAAAAACATTAAAGAAAAGCTTATAAGAACAATTACGATGTTGTTTCTAAAAACATGCTGAAATTTGATGCAATTACTTGGCAAATTTAAACATGATATGCATTTGGCACAACTACAACTTCTTAGCCATATTTTTTATTATACGGCATATGATTTGAAGTTTTGAACTAATAAAATTTACGTTTTTAATTAAATTTTAATTTAAGATTTTACTCCTATGAAATAAAATACCAAACAGTCTTTCTTCTGAAAAAATTAAAATTAAAATTATCTTTTATTGGTTTAATTAAAATTAATAAAAGTATTCATGTCATGCAAGCCTATTGAAACATCTTTTAACCAATAAAAATTACTATTATCTTGGTTAGAGTTCTGATTTAGACTGTTACAAAAGGACCATCCACAAACAATCACAGGTCCCTGATATATCACACAACAGATAAAGGCGCATGAACTATGAATCATGAGCTAACGATTGAACCTCGCAATTGTTCCCCAGCTGGATCTTAAATTGATGTATCGCACTTTTTAGTTTCACACTTGTCCTCCTGTTTAGTTTAGGTTTAGTGCCTAGCGTCTCTTACTGCCCTAAAATGGTCAAAACAGTTTTTTTTTTTTTTTGAAAGGAAAACAGGTTTATACTGATATGATAAATTTTGTAATTTTTGATCAATTATCAATAAAGTATTATACGTTTTACCCCAAAAAAAAAAAAAATCTCATATGATAATCATGAGTTAATTTTGAAAATATTCGAGATCTCATATGATAATTATGAGTTCATTTTGAAAATCTTCACCTATGTTAAATTAGCATTGAGTGCTAAAAAAATGAAATTTTCATTCTCCAAAGTAAGGTACTAGACGTTTCAAATCTAAAAGGTCGTGAAATCCACAAATCTAAATCCTTTATCACTTCAAAATTCAAACTATAAACAAAATATTTAGTTTTAGGAGAAATTACACTTTATTACCTTAAACTATACATCAGATTACACTTTGCACCATAAATTATTTAAATGCACACTTTGCACCCTAAATTATCACACTAATAATGACACTTTACACCCTGATGTTAGTTTCACAGTTAAGTTATACAGAAATAAATAGCACAGGATTTACACATGATTTTCATTCAGGTGGAACAAAATTATAAAAATTATAAGATAAAGACGCCCTTTTCACAGACAATTAGGCTGCGTTTGGTTCAATGTAAATCGAATTCCAAGTGTAAAATGAATGCAGGGGAAAATGAATTCCAATAAAGAAATTAAAATCCGGGCGTTTGGGTGTGCAATGGAAAATAGTTCTGAAAACGATTTTCAGTGTTTGGTAACATTCTGAAAATACTATTTTCCTACAAATTTTTCACATTTTCTCAGCCATTTTCTCAGTTTCCAAATAAATTTTATATTAGAAAATCCACTACCACCCACAGAAAATTCACCACTATCCGCACAAAACCCAAAACCACACAATACGAAAACCACCAAAACACCACCACAACAACAACAAAAAAATCAAAGATCAAAGAGAGAAAGCAAATCGACGACTGGCAGACAACGAGATCGAGACAAGGCAATCTAATCCAGAGGGCGGCAATGATTTGACCCAGAGGAAGACGCAGCGATCTCGACGACGCAATCTTGACGACGCGATCTCGCCGACATGTCTGGGGTTGGGGCGCGATCTCTAGCTCACTCTCTACTCTCTCTCTCTCTCTCTCTCTTTGCGCGTCTGAGTCCGAAAATGGTTTGAAGTGAAAATAGAAATGTAAAACAAATATTTACAGTCAAATGAAATTGTTTTCTGAAAAATTCTATTTTTCATGCGCAATCAAACACACAGTGAGATATAAAATGATTTCCTAAAATAATTTTACGCCAAAACAAACGCAGCCTTAACACAAAAACTTTTCCTTATTTTTTCCACAACTTTCGCTTGCGTGCATGCGTGCGTATCCAGCCCTCTCCCTAAATCAAGTCTCTGTAACCCTAAAATCCCCAAATCAAAAATATGTTTACACCACTCCACCATTGCTCCACCACCTTGGTACCACTGTTCTCTATGGTTTCATTCTCTACTTGGAAGGACCCTAACCTCGCATACTGCTACCACCTGATTTGCCGGAGAAATTTATGCTCTGCCTCGAGCTCCGACACCTTAGTAGCCGAAAAAGATGGGAAACCAAATAATTGAGAAGTTGTGAGCAAGAAAGAGGAGGAAGAGGAAGACTTGAAATCTTGGATGCACAAGAATGGCCTCCCACCTTGCAAGGTTTTGCCTAAGGAAAAGCCCTCTCCCGATGAGAAGCACCGTCCAATACATCACGTAGCTGCTGATCATAATATGTGACTCTTTCTTTGATGGGTTTGGTTTGGTTTCTTTTATTAGTATTGCTATTTTAGGTGGGCAATGTTGCATTCTCTGTTCAGAGGTGGGACCATTGTAGGCAAGGTGCACTTTTTGTTATGAGAGCATTTGTTCTTCTTCTTGTTTCCAATCTTGGATTTTGACTAGTTGAGATGTTGTTAATTCTTGGAGTTAGAGCCTGTTGAAAGACGAAGAATGTGAGTTAAAGTTGGATTTTTGGTTTGACGGTAGAGACAGTAATAAATTGGAGCTTATTAGGAATAATGTGCAGTGTTGTTATTAAGCACAATGCGAGAAATTAAAGGCTCTGAAGGTGTCGGAGCGCTTTACCCGTATCGCTCTACACACACGAGAGAGAGAGGGAGCTGGAAAATAGAAGAAAGAAATAAGCTTTTGTTTTTTAATAGTTTATGAAGAGGGTGTTTTTGTCTTTTAATTTTATTCACCTAAGTTAAAATTATGTGTAAGTCATGGACTATTAATTTCCATTTAACTTAACAGTGAAACAAACAAATTGGATGCAAAGTGTTATAAGTGTGATAGTTTAGGGTGCAAAATATACATTCGAATAGTTTAAGGTATAAAGTGTAATCTAATATATAATTTAGGAAAGTTAAATGTAATTTCCTCTTAGTTTTAAGCATTAGAATCCAAAATTCTTGTGGGCCCAAATTCTGTTCTCCAAGCATACCAAAAAGGACTTTTAGAAGTGTGGAGTTGTGGTGTGTTTTTGTATTAGAACATTTTTCCCTCTCTCCTGTGTGTGTTTGTTTCTCAAAAAAAAAAAAAAAATGGATAATAGTCTCACATTGCTTAAAAGAGTGTTATGTATAATATAATTTGTCTCACCCTCCCTTAAAAGTTACCATGACTTTTGAGTGGAGTTGTGATATACTTTTGTGTTAAAACCTCTTTCACTCTCCCATATGTGTGTTTGTTTCTCAAAATTTTAATAATAAAAAAATAAAAAATAAAAGACTTCTAGAAGTGTGATTTAAGAGCTTAGACAGAAAATCTTTTTTAACCAAATTACACCTAAGCAAAAGATCCTAATTTCTACCGAACTAAGCTCTCATACATTGATTGCCTGTAACAAAATGGGCAATTTATCAGTGTGCAAATAAATAGATAACTTGTGGGCTAGATTTGGCACGCGCCAATCTTTTCGGATAGGGCTTTTTATTTATTTTTATGATTTAATGATATTATTTACTGTAATATTTATGTATGTAGTTTTAGGTGTGAAAAAAATATGTATTTGTCACGTGCCATTTATTTCGGAGATAGCTTCCCACGTGCCCTTCTAACCGCAAATAGATTGTATACAAATCTAACCTCTCCATCAAGATTTTCCGGCTAGCCATTAACGAAGCAAATCCCACGCTGAAAAGAGAACTTTAACCAAAATAATTTAAAGCAAAAAAACAAAGAAAGAAAAACTTAAAAATACACTTACATGAAATTAAAAATAAGACAAAAATAGTTATCTTTATCTTTAAAAATAAATAAATAAATAAATAATGGTAAGTTTAACTGATTTTAGAAATTTAGGCAAGTATTTTATGACCTCCTTAACTTATTTGGTAAGTGTACTTTTTTTTTTTTTTTGGAGAAAGTATTACTGTAGTTTTTATTTATTTATTTGAGAAACACACACATATATAGAGGAAGGAAAACGAGATAAGGAAATACACTCACAAAAAAAAAATAATACTGTAGTTTTAGAGTAACTAACGTGACAAAAATAGTGTTCTCATTGGTCGATAGTTAAATAAACCATATGATATGTATTATTGTATTTAATTGGAGAAGTTAAGATTCATTGCATTGAATTTTAATGATCTAGATTTTATCATATTATTGATATTTAAATAAATATTACTTAGAGGCTAAAAGAAATAAATAAATATTACTTATCATGATTGACAATGCAAGAAAATCTGAACCATGCATTATCTATGAGTGATTAAGATTTTAAAAGTTTATGATTAAGTTTTTCTAAAATCTCTTATTATATTTCCTAGTGTACATTATTTCAAATTTGTTTTCAAAATAAAGAGAAATTCTCTTTAGTAAAAAAATAATGGAAAAACTTAAAGAATGACCTAAAAATATCGATTTAAAATGTATATTTAAAAGATTTTAATGGGAAGAAATAATTAATTTTTTTGATGATTTTTTATATTTTCTATAAAAATAATGTTGAAATTTTTCTAAAATGATTTATTAATAATTGTTTTAAGGACATCCATTAATATAATCCAAAAACAATTCTCCTGTATTTAAACTTAGATATATCACTATATTATTTAAAAATAGTTACATTTCTTTTTATCATTTTTAAAATCAATAAAAATTTAAATAGTAATAGATAAAGTGACATTATATTCAAAAAAAAAAAATTAAATGGATTTAAACTCAAAAGAATGAAGAATCTTGTTCAGTCTACTATGTGACATTTCATAAAAAAACAAGCTAATTAACTTATGAAATAGGTCACTAAAAGTACACGTGCATAATTTTATCAGTTATCACGGGAATAGCACACAATCGAATTCTGTTTGGAGTTATTTTTTTAAAATATAAATTAATTTAAAAAAAAAAAAAAAAAAAAAAAAAAAAAAAAAAAAAAACCTCTCTTCAAAACTCTGTCTTCTCATTTTTAAGGAAAGAAAATAAAGTAGTGTCATGAAGTGTCTTTTAAGGCCTTATTAGCTCATCTTTATCTGTCTCTCACAAAACTCTCTCATTTGATTTCCATGCCAAACCCTCTCTTCAAACAACAACCCAGGAATCCAAAACCAATTCAAATTGAATCACTGAGTGAATGAGTGAGTTTCAGTGAGTGAGGTTTTTATATGGAGGAAGAGGAATGCAAAAGTGGGAGTAAAAGCATTGCGGAAAGGAGGGCAGAAAAGTGTGGATTCAATGCGCAGAGTCTCAACAAAACTGCGCTTTTTCGGACTGCTACTCCGTTGGCTTCTTCTTCGCCAGCTGCTCGCTCACCCAGGCTCACTATTCCACCTGGGATTAGCCCAGCCGCGTTGCTTGACTCCCCTATCATGCTCCCAAACACCCAGGTTTCTTTCCTTTCCTTATTATTATTATTTTTTAATTCATCTTTCTATCTCTTTTTTCACTCTGCAAGTTCTTTATTATTTATTATTTTTAAATGTAGTTTGGTTATTAATTTGTGGGGTCTGGTTTAGCTGTGAAATTTTGATTGTTTTCTGGGTTTTTATTTTATTTTATTTTAACTCATTAATGTATATTTGTTTTCACACTTTTATTTATGCTGCTTTAGATGGTTCAGTTGTGAAATTTTGGTTGTTTTCTGTTTTTTTTTTTTTTTTTAATTTAAATTAATTAATTCTTTTTTTTTGAATACTTTTTCTTGTGAAATTTGGATATATATATATATAGACACACACAATTCAATATATTTTGGTTATTAATTATTGTTGATTTTGATGGTTTAGTTGTAAAGTATGGGTTGTTTTTCCGGGTGATTATTATTATTATTATTATTATTATTATTATTATTATTATGTTATAATTTGAGGGTGGAAGTATGGAAATGTATGTGGGTGGGTTCAAGAGTTGATTTGTTTATATTATGTTCAACGAGAGAGAGAGAGAGAGAGAGAGAGGAGAGAGAGAGAGAGAGAGAGAGAGAGAGAGAGAGAGAGAGAGAGAGAGAGAGAGAGAGAGAGAGAGAGAGAGGGTTGGGTTCAAGTTAAACCTGATGTAACTCTAAGCAATGTTACACCATCCAATAACTTGTTATAAAATTCACTTATCAAAAAAAAAAAAAAAAAACTTGTTATAAAATTCATATTTTGAAAATCCCACTGCTCTATTTTTATTTATTTTTTTGATAAATAACGGAATTGTATTAAAAAGAAGTCTAGGAACACTGGGGGGAACATGGTACATGTTCTATATGTACTTAACATTCATTTCAATTTTTATATCAATTGGATGTTATTTATCATTCGATCCGTAAACTCATTTTTTATGCATTATTTTAAACTACAAAAACTTAAATTTAAATAATTGATTGATGACATGGCTATTAATCTTTGAACACCTTAAAATTTTGCAAGTGTCTCATATACAAAGATAATGTAATCTAACAGTGGATTTGTCAAAATTTACATCCAATTAAAAAATATTGAATGATATAATATTACTTAGAGTTATACCAGGTGTAACTTAAATTCAAACCTTATATATATATATATAGACACACACACACAAATAAAGCATCAAAAAATAAAATCACCACAATATATATATATATATATATATATATATATTGTTTTGAGGGTTTTGTTTGTGAAAGTTCTTTGTTTTGTTTTGCAAGGTGGAATTATGGAAATGTATGTGGTTGCAAGTTTTGACTTGATTTATTTTACGATTTATTTCAAATGTATTGTGTTATTAAATTGTGGTTTAGTTTTGAATTTTGATTGTTTTCCAGGTTTCTTGTATGATTTTATTTTTAATTATTGGTTTTGATTTGAGGCTGGAAGTGTAGAATTCTATGTGGGTGCAACTTTTTCTTTTATTTTTTTAATATATTAAGCCATTAACTTGTGTTTATTTTATGGTTTAATCGTGAATTCGGTTGTTTTGAGGGTCTTCTTGTGATTTTATTTTATTTTATTTGTGGCTAAAAGTGTGGAATTGTATATGAATGCAAGCTTTTATTTAATAATTTTTTTCTTCATATATAGTGTTATTAATTTGTGGTTATTTTGATGGTTCAATTTTGAATGTTGTTTGCTTTGAGGGTTTTCTTCATTTCTTGTGATTTTTTATTGTATTTGTGGATGTAGGTTTTTATTTTTCTTTATTTTTTTTTCAATTTTATTTTCTAATGGGAGACAGAAGCGGGGCTGTGCTCTTTGTGTGTTGCCGTTATTTTGATGGTTCAGTTGTGAATTTTTGGTTGTTTTGAGAGTTTTCCTGTTGATTTTTTTGAGGTTGAAAGTATGGAATTGTATGTGGGTCATCCTGAAAATATTTTCTGGTTGACTGTAAAATTTGGATCATTCTGGCATAAAATGATTTATGCCTCTATTTACGGGAAAAACATTTTATGCCTCACCTACAAAGCATGAGTTTCATATTGGTTGCGTGGATTGTTGTAATACTGTTGGTGATGAACATTGCAGAAGGTCTTCACTGGTCTTCAAAAGTCAGTCAACATTTTGTTAGCTGTTTTGATGTTATTACTCTTCTCAAAATGAGAGACCAAATTTTTTAGAGTGAATATTTTGAGTACCGATCGAGTTGGCATGATGGTTAGAAGCCAAAAAAAAAAGAGGCATTAGGCAGAAGGAAAATATGAATAATGTCCATGTTTGTGGTTACAAATGCTGATAAGTTCTTTTCCCTCGCAAATTTAAATCTTTTCTTGGCTATTTTTGTTCTTATGTCAACCTATCTTATTTCAATATATGTTTTCTGAATGATATATTCTTTTAGGTGCTGCCATCTCCTACCACTGGAACTTTTCCATTGGTTCCTCTCAACCATGATAGTTCAATGCTGAGCTCGTTGACTGCTGAAGATGGTGGTAGGTGCAGTGACGTTGGTTCCTCCTTTAAATTCATGCCTTATGGGGATCCTAATTTTCCTTCACGCTTTTCTAGCTTTCAAGAGCAGGTAAACTGTCTACTTTTGTTTATATTATATGTTTGTTGTCATAGATTATGTAGTCCTGCTGTTAGATTGGAAATGGTTGACATATATACAGACATGTGGTGTTGGGTTCAAGTTACACCACTTAATAACTTTCTATCGAATGTAATTTTTGAAAATCCACATTTGGATTATGTTGTTTCACTGTACTCTCATTGCTTGAAAAATATAAAGATGATCAGATGACTTTTTCTTTTCCCGCGCCGGGGGGGGGGGGGGTGGGGGAAGTGATGAAGACGTATCCAAAGGCCATCTTGGGGGAAAAATCAAAAGCGACCATGTGATATTTAATTCAGCCTGATTGGATTTCACGGATTTTAAACTCGATTCCCAATCAGAACTTCAAAATTCTGTAAGTGTTGGGACCTATTCCAATGAGTGAAACTGCCCAAGCCTTGGGCTGATTTGCTTTATCATCTCATCGGTTGGATGATCAGCCCTATTAATAAGGTCCACTTCAAAATTCTGTAAGTGTTGGGACCTATTCCGATGAGTGAAACTGCCCAAACCTTGGGCTGATTTGCTTTATCATCTCATTGGTTGGATGATCAGCCCTATTAATAAGGTCCAACAAGTTTATCAATCTTAGGGGTGCTGATTCATAATCGACATATATAAATTATTGTGCATCAAATGACATAAAAAAATGTTGGTTCTAGAAGAAGGAATGTCAATGTTTTATCAGCTAGAGAATTAATTGAATTGTTGCGGGTGGAATGAATTGGGCATGTTTTGGAAAAGTGAATTCTTACCAAGTCATCTTGTTGGGAATAGCGAAATTTTCTCTGAATGCTCAAAAGTTTCATATCTGAAGTGAGTTTTCATGAAATTGCTTCAGTTCTATGAAAAGACACCCTCTGAAGTCATGTTGATTGGTTGAAAAATCTGAAAGAGAAATTATATATGAATACTATAAGCTACACAAGGTACTGATTTTGAGTTATCTTCCATTGTTGTAACTGTATAGATGAATAGAAATAACTTTGTTATTCTCAGTAATATTGATTCCTAGTAGTACCCATTTTTATTCCGGGTCTATTTTGATTATGTGTACAAAATATGCTCTAAGGGATAAACTACTTAACACAAAGGCCCGATACCACCAAATTTTTCTAAAATAAGATTCATAGGCCAAAATTAAAGCCCATTTCTGAAAAATTTTGAAATGACAAAAGCTTCAAATATGAAACTGCTAAAATTAAAGAAAACCAATAGAAACTAAATAAGCAATTTGCTAATGCAAAGAAATATAAAATAAGACTTCATAGTAACTAGGCTTGCCTAAAGTAATGGCAATTAGGCCTCTCTCTATTTTTCTTTTTGATAATGTAGGGAACCTTTCTACAAAATAGCCCATTGGACTTTTGACTCTAGCTTGTAAAACTTACGAGCAACTGACTCCATTTGCCAGAATCATGCCCAGGGCATTCACCTCTAATGGGCTAAGCAATTTATACTCGTGCCCAGGAGCAAGCAATTAGGCCTCTTATCAAAATTGAATGTAATTTCAAGGTTTCCTTGGCATTCAAACTTGCTTTTCTTTTGCTACTTGTAGCCTAATCAAGAGTCTTTTTTTCCTCTTGCCTCTAGTAAGGAAGATATAGAAGGGAAGAAATGATTTCTTTATGTGGTCATTCTATCTAGATGCATGAAGATCATTTGGTAAATTTTGTATCCCTGGCTATGAGATCTATATGGTACCTTGTTTAAGTATCACTGGTTTTTCTTTTTTCTCGTTTTTTCCCTTTTTTTGTTTTTTTCCTTCTTCTTTAGTGGAATCTTTCTTGTCTCATTTGTAATCTGCTGAACGTCTTTTGGGTTTCTAGAGATGATGGATTTCTTTTCCATGTGTTGGAGAGAATTTAAGAGGAGCAAGAAGCACAAAGCTTGTAATGTGCTTTTACCATCTGGTGTGACTGACATGATATTGACTTTGAAGGAAACTATGAGTTTGAAGGAAATTTAGAAATTCAGAAGTTGTTTCTATCTTGGTAAACAATGTTTAACACTTTTTTTTTTCCATGTGATTTTTTTTCTTAGCTTTATTCTTTAAATTATAGAAGCCATTGGGTTTTAGCTTAAATCACAATTAGTCCTGGCACAATAATGGGATGGATGGTATTGTCATGGATTTAAGCTCCATCGGATGCACGTGTAATTTACCAATAAAAACATTTCTTTAAATGAAAAGAACTATATAAAAACTTTTCATCTACACCACCCCCCCCCCCCCCCGGCACGCGGGGTTGATTTATAGGATAGTACATTGATATTGTAATGCCTTTCATTTCTATCTGCCTTTTATTCAATTAGAGTTTCATGCACATCAATATATTTAGTTTTTTTATTTTTTATTTTTAATGTTAGGAACAATATTCCACAACTTTTACTTTTATTAACACTTTTTTATGGTTATTCCATAAAGACCTGCTCTGGCAGATTTATTCTAAATCATATATGATGCAGCACAAAGTTTGCAAAAGGAACATGTGCAAAAGATAAGAAATAACAGAACAAACTGTTTCAACCGTAGGCTGAACCCTAGAGCTGGCTGAACCCTAGTCTTCAACAGCAAGCGTTACCTAAGATCAACACCAAGAAATGAGAAAATTTTCCAATGATTTTTAATAAAAGAAAATTCTAGATACCCAATAGTGTTTTCAGGAGCGTCTAAGTAGGGCTTCTAGAGTTTATCAAATAAAGAAAATAATAAAATTGTAATCGATTACATCAGATATGAAAATATTCCCATAATCGATTACATTTAGTGCAAAAATAAAATCAAAACATTCAGCATCAATCAGTCTTTCATCCAACCACAAGGTCACTGGGTGGGCCCATCCCATGTTGACGTTCATAAACATGCTTGATCGTGGCCCATACCTGGTGTTGGCACCAATGTATGCTAAAATAGGGCACTTGTCTTGACACCAGCTCTGTATAAATTAAGTTTTCTAAGTAACTGATATGTCAATGTGTGATATGTTTGAATTAATCAGGTTTCTATCGATTGCAATATTGTGCAGGGAGCTTCTGTTGACTATCAAGCTCTTGTCTCAATGCAAACACCAATGGATTTTGAGTTCCCAGCAGAGCTGCCAAAAGCAGATGTCACCAAGAACTGTGCTGCAGATTTGCCTACTGAGATGAAAATGGTCAAAAACATGATTATGAATGCCAATTCGAAAATTCATCGTTCTGAAGTAGCTGGTGACCAAAAATCTCTACCCAAAGAACCTATTCATGGAGAGGTTATTGGGACAAATCATCTTGTGGAAGGAGACCAGAAAGGGCCATGCCCTTCAACAGGAACAGAAAGGACATCAGAAGATGTATATAATTGGAGAAAGTATGGGCAGAAACAAGTAAAAGGTAGTGAATATCCTAGAAGTTACTATAAATGTACCCATCCAAACTGTCAGGTGAAGAAAAAGGTGGAACGATCTTATGATGGACAAATAACAGAAATCATCTATAAGGGAACTCATAATCATGCAAAACCCCAGCCTAATCGCCGAGTATTTCCTGGGTCGGCATTTTCAATAGATGAAACATCAATGATGGGTGAAGGAAGTGGAACCTGTAAAGTTGAAGGTGGGTCCATTTGGAGGAATATTCAATCAGGGTCAAAGGATATTAAACTTGGTTCCGATTGGAGGAATGATGGGGTGGAAGGGACATCCTCGGTGTCTGTTGTATCTGAGCTTTCAGACCCAATATCAACCACCCATGGAAGATCTGTGGGTGTATTTGAATCAGCAGATACTCCAGATCTTTCTTCCACAATTGCCAGTCATGATGATCATGAAGATGGAGCCACCCAGGGAAGCATCTCACTTGGAGAGCATGCTGAGGATGATGAGTCTGAGTCCAAAAGAAGGTATTATTCTATGCTTAGTTGCTATTACTTACAGGCCACAGCAATTTCATATATGTTCATGGAGTCCATTTATTTATTGCAGGAAGACAGATAGCTGCTTGATTGAAACAAATTTGGCATCCAGGGCTGTTCGTGAACCAAGAGTCGTTGTCCAAATAGAGAGTGATGTGGACATACTTGATGATGGTTACCGCTGGCGAAAATATGGGCAAAAGGTTGTCAAAGGAAATCCAAACCCTAGGTATTGATATACAAATGCTGTGTGTGTTTACCACTTGAAATAAAGAAAGTAATGGGAGTTGCGTAGTCTATGACTTCAGGTTACACGACTTTATGCCGTGTTTTACTTGTTTAATGAGGTTGCATTTTGGGTATTTAAACTTATTCTCCAAGTTGGCAAAGACAAGCATCTTTTTCTTCTGGTTAATATATGCTTTGAATTCTTGTTGTAATACTTTTCTCCTCAGGAGCTATTACAAATGCACGAGTGCTGGATGTTCAGTGCGGAAGCATGTGGAAAGGGCTGCTCACAATCTGAAATGTGTAATTACAACTTATGAGGGGAAACACAACCATGAAGTGCCTGCAGCCAGAAACAGTGGTCAAATAAACTCGAACGGTGGTAATGTACCTCCTGCTGCTGCTAATGCTCAACCTGCCCTTACATTACCCAGACACCCCAATGTCCTAAAGTCTGAAACCCAAGTTCAAGATCTTGCACCTCATTTTGATAGAAAACCTGAATTCAATAATGACTATCTGAGCTCCAGTTTTCTTGGAAACTTCAATAATGACATGAAATTTGGGGCTTCCTCCATTTACCAAATGAAGTTTTCACCCCTACAAAATAACATGCCTTATGCGTCTCTTGGACTCAATTCCAATTGCAATGTAACCCATCAAGCTGGTTCTATTGCCTCTGTTCTCCCAAACTTCCCAATTTCACTGCCATTGAATCTTCCCCAAGCTGGGATGGCTGGTTTTGATTTTAAAAATGGAAAACCTATTGGTTCAGTCAAGTCTTTCCTTTCAGGGCAGCAGCTGAAGGAAAATGATGTAAGGATTCTCAGGCCTAAGCAGGAGAAAAAGGATGATGATCTTTATGATGCCTGCCTACCCATTGTTGATCATGGAAATGCATTATCATCATCATCATCATCTTCATCATCTTTATATCACCAGGTCATGGGAAGTTTTCCATCTTGAGTTTTATTCTCTTTTTGCTTCTATAGTAGTCAACAACAAAGAGAAACTTGCTTGTCTTTTTGTGGTGCCGTTTTATTGCCAATTCATTGTTTTTTTTTTTTTTTTTCATATATATGTATATATATATATATATATCTATATATTATAAACGCATATTATGAAAAATTCTTATACAAAATGCATACAAAAATATATGTAATAGTCCTTCATAGTTCTTTATTTTATAATCATTGTTGGGTTATAGATTGACCCCAGTTAATTAATTCAATTACTTAAGTTGATTAATTAGGTCAAATTATATGCAATATCGTAGAGTCATGAACAAATCGCAAATTAATCTAGAGTGCAGTGGCACATAAGAATGCAATAGCTTCATAAGAAGTTTATAGATTTTCTATGTGTGTCCATGTTTGATGACGGCGGTAAAATAATGTTTTTATATGATCTAGTAGATTAGAGAATAAAACCCTAGAAAAGCCACATTATTATGGGCTGAAAAGTAGATTTGGAAAATCTGGACGAAACTTGATAGATCAAGAGGCATTGAGAGGTATCAAGGTTCATTAATTCTCGATAGATACGTATTGAGCCAGGTGTCGAGCCACCAATTTTTAGCTTTTCACACTTGTTTCTTTGTGTTGTCTTCATGCCTTCAATGCTTCATGATATTCTTCAATCCACTTAAAACTACTCAAATACAATTAAAGTGTATTTTGTCAAAGGATATGCCAAATAAATAAAAATATGACCCTAACAAGCGAAAACTTATATTTTCTAGAGTGTGAATTTGTTATGCTCTCTCTCTCTCTCTCAAACAAAAAACTTGTCAAACCAATTATTTATTTAGGTTGAATAACTTGTCAGAGTCAAGCCATCTCATAAGAATAGATGATTATCTGTCTTGTTCGTTGAAGTACCTAAAAGGCTGAAATTGATAAGATGGTAAATCATGTTTACTACATTTACCAGGAGGGAGACAACCATTTAACACCTTTAGCCTGGACCATCTAACAAACCAATAAGATGTCAGCTAGTTTCTCTCTCTCTCTCTCTCTCTCTCTCTCATACACACAAAACTTGTCAAACCATTTATTTATTTAGGCTGAATAGCTTGTCAAAGTCAGGCCATCTCATAAGAATAGATGATTATCTATCTTGTTTGTTGAAGAACCTAAAAAGCTGAAATTGATAAGATCGTAAATCATGTTTACTAAATTTACCAAGAGGGAGACAACCATTTAACACCTTTAGCCTTGACCATCTAACAAACCAATAAGATGCTAGCTAATTTGTCTCTTTTGTTTCCCCCATGTAGCAAGTAAATTGAAAAGGAGAGAAGTAAAGTAGAGTTGAAAACGAATAGTTGAGTATTAAAAGTTGAGAATTGTTCATTTAATTTTATACAAGTTGAGCTTAAACTCATTTATGGGGGCCGTTTTTCGGTGCACAACCACATGTTTTCTACTAGAAGGGTGACCTTGCTAGACCCAGATTTGTATAGGGAGTTGCATCTAGAACTCGACATTGGGCCAAGTAGTCCAATGGCTTCTGGCATATTTTTAGGCCTACAAAATGGGTAAAGCCCAAAGTCTAAGAATCATGATAGTGGTTGAATAAATAAATAACATATGTTTGATATAATAGCTTTGATTAATAGTTGTAATAGTAGTTGAAATAAAATAATATGTATTTAAACGTAAAGTAATCATGTATTCAATAATGTAGATTTAGAGATATGGAAACATAGTGACTTATATTTGTATGGTTTGTAGCTCCATCTATATAACATCAGTGAGTTGATAGCACTCTAATAGAATGACTCCAACGGAAGGGAGGTAGTATGCCATGATAACTAGAGGGAGAGAGAGTATGTCTAGTTGTATGTAGAGGCTAGTCAAGTTTGTCCCCTTTATCATGCACTTAAATGAATTTCCCTTTGATAATGCTCTTTTAGATATTGTGAAGTTATGAATAGTATTTCATTCCATGGGAAGGGCTTTTGTAAGATACGTTTGTGCCTTCCATGAGAAGGACTTTTGTAAGAAGTATTTCTGTCTTCTAGGAGAAGGGTTTTAGTATGAGTGTTTGATATCTCTTGAGAAGTATGGAGATGATAGAAGATATAGATGCTTTGTGGGATGTAGTAGTTATAATTTGTATGAGTAATAAGTATGGGTATTTGGTGAGAAATGAGTTTGTAATATATATGAGAAATATGTATGGAAAAGTTGTAAGAGATATAATTTGTAAGATGTATGAGAGATATATTAGATGGTAAATGAATGATATCAGAGCTGCTAGAAAGATTATAGTGATAGCTTTTGTTACTTTCCAAGATATGGGATTTTATATGAGAAGTGGAGAAAGAGATGTTTAGAGATATGAGTAACAAGATAGATGTATTTTATGAATATGGAGAGTGAGAAAATGAGCATAAGATAAGTAATGATGTAATAGAGTATTTAGCAATGTTGCTGGGATTTTCTACTGGAGGTGGATAAAGGGCTTATAAGTAGTGATATGAGGGGCATTTATGAGCTAAGGGCTGAAGAGCTTAGTTTCTAATTCATAAACTAAGAACTCAAAAATTCAGAACCTCATTAAAGAGCTAAGAAGATAATTAGAGAGAGAGAGAAAAAAAAAAAAATAGAGAAGTTATGAAAGGTTAGTTCTTCTCTATTAGTGTGTTGAAGAGGGGTTCTATTTATAGCTGAGTTTAAGGGGTAACTTAGCAAAGAATCTCAGACAAAATTTGTCCCAATCAGTAATAAATCTTTAGAAAATCCATCATAGGATTTGGCCAAAAATGGTATGTTCAACTTTAAGGGATTTTTGCTGTTTTGAGTAATATCAGCTAGAGGAAAGACCAGCAAAAAAGGAAAGGATTTTGTAAGAAAAAGATGGTTTCTTTAGTTGGTTTTGGTTTTTAGCCAAATAAGGAAATTTTGTAATGTTAAGGTTGCTAGGTGAGCTGTCCCATCAGTTCTGAAACAAGTGTCCCAGCAGTTCTGAAACAAGTGTCCCAGCTGCTTAAAAAAGCTGTCACAACAATCTGAAAAAGCTATCACAGTTGTCATAAGATAGCTGTTGCTTGGGGTTAAAGTAGATGAGGTCAGTTGGATAATGTCAGGCTGCTGGAGAGAATATTCAAATTTTATTTCATGGATTTGGCTGAAAATGGTAATATCTCTTTTAAGGGTATCTTGTTGTTTTTGGTATAACAACTAACTGCTAGGATTGAGCATTAAATGGCTAGTGATATCACTTTTAGCCAAGTGTTAAGTGCTAAACACACTACTGGTGTTTTGCTAGAAAAGGTTCCTCTTTTGGGTATTTATATTTTTGGTCCAAGATTTTATTACAATACATTTTTAGTAAGTAATAGAATAATGGGTTGATAGTTAATGAAACTTTAGAGAACTAGTTAAGGTCTAGTGTTGTGACTTAATCTTGGTGAGGAAGAAGAGCATTTAATGCTCTGCTGTAGCAACTGGCAGGGAAATATTTGGTCTGATTATGGTAGATGGTGTGGGGTCACCACTGTTGGCGTAAGGGAAAAAAGTGTCAGAGTCACCCCCTAGTTATGGTCTAGGAACCATGAATATAGTGTCATTTTAAGGAAAGACCTTTGGTCTTACTACCAGGGTATGGGTTTAAAGTTTAGATACGCTCTTGGGAAGGTGTTAGACACCCAAGATCACTCAACCCTAAGATTGGCCCCCCATCATTGTGTCTTACATCCTAATCTTATTAAAAACATGTTTAACACTTGTATCTATACTCACACACACACTAGCATACATCTAAGTATACAATCATTACATCATTTATCCCAAAACACATACCTATCTACCTTTAAACAAAAGAGAGCCAAATACAAAAGAAACCCTAGCATTCATCTAACATATGAAAATCCTATTATGCATCTAAAACAAGGCAGCAAGGCATTAACATATTACAAATCCTAATCAAACGTCAAAGCATGTTCCATCATATCATCAAAGTAAAACCCTAACACAAATGCATGGACATTTGCTAATGTATGACCCTTTACTTACCTTTCAACAACACAACACTTATGACATCAATACATGAGCATGTGAATGAATGACATTAAAACTAAGAAAACCTTAATCTAAACCCTAATCTAAACATATGATAACAAACAAACATATTAAAAGGCGGACAAGCAATTATGGGGCCTAAAACATGTGAAAAATAGGCTACACAGAACAAACATGTGAAAGCCAAAAAAAAAAAAAAAAAAACAAACAAACAAACAAGAATTTAGGGTTTCTTGGTAATGGCATCACGCACACTAGAACAGGTCTACATACACATGAATTCAGCCTGCGTGTGCATCCTAGATCATGCATACGCATCTTACCCAAAAAACCTAAAAACACAAAAATAGAGTGGGACTTCCAGGCTAGGAAAGGCCGAAAAAGAGATAAAAAATTTTCATTCCCAATACTGTTTCTCCCCAACCCAGGCTAAAGCATTCCCAAAAAAATAGTAAAAAATTTCAAAAAAAAAAAAAGTGTCATTTTGGCTTCATTTCTAAACAATTTGAGCCAGGACAAGCCAAAAAGAGAGAGAGAGAAAATTTTCGTTCCTAGTACTGTTTTTACATGACCCGGGCGGCATTACCAAAAAAATAGTAAAAAAATTCAAAAATTCAAAAACGTCATTCTGGCTACATTTCAAGCCAAATCGGGCAAGGACATGCTGAAAAAGAGATAAAAAATAAAATAAAACAAAATAAAAAAAATTTGATCTGGGTACCATTTCTCCCGAACCAAGCAAGAGCAATCCAAAAAATAATAGTAAAAAAATTCATAAAACCTCATTCTGGCTTCATTTCTAGCCAAACCGGAATGGGAAAGTCTAAAAAAGAGATTAAAAAATTTTGTTCCGAGTACCATTTCAACCCGACCCAGGCTGGAGCATTCCAAAAAAAAAAAAGAAAAAAAATTCAAAAAACTAAAAAATGTTATTCTGGTATCATTTCTAACCAAACCGGGCTAGGACAAGTCGAAAAAGAGATTTAAAAAAAATAAAAATAAAAAATCTTCATTCCAGGAACCATTTCTACTTGACCTAGGCTGGAGTATTCCCAAAAAAAAATCCAAAACAAATAGTAAAATAATTCAAAAAATTAAAAACGTCATTTTAGCATTATTTCTAGCCAAACCAAGCCAAGGCCTGAAGAAAAAGAGATTAAAAAAAAAAAAAAAATCGTTTTGAGTGTCATTTCTACCCGACTTGGGCTGGAGCATTCCCAAAAAAATAATAAAAAAATCGAAAAATTAAAAAACGTTATTCTGGCTTCATTTCTAGCCAAACTAGGCCGTCACAAGCTAAAAAATAAATTAAAAAAAATTTCGATCTGAGTACCGTTTCTACCCGACCTGGAATGGAGCATTCCCAAAAAAATGGAAAAGAGATTCAAAAAAAATTCATTCTAGCTACATTTCTGGACAAATCGAGCTGGGACAGGACAAAAAGAGATTAAAAAAAAAAAAAATCGTTTCGCGAACCGTTTTTGCTGGACCTAGGCAGGAAAATTCCAAAAAAATAGTAAAATAATTCAAAAAAATTTAAAAAAAAAAAAAAAAAAAAAAAAAAAAAAACGTCATTATGGCTACATCTAAAGCCAATCTAGGCTAGGACAGGCAGAAAAAGAGAAGAAAAAAAAAATTGTTCCGAGTACCATTTCTACCCGACTCAGGCTGGAGCATTCCCAAAAAAATAGATAAAAAATTCAAGAAATTAAAATACGTCATTCTCGCTTTTCATTTCTAGACAAATCAGGCCGGGACAGGCCGAAAAAGAGATTAAAAAAAAAAAAAACGTTCCAGGAACTATTTCTGCCGGACCTAGGCTGGAAAATTCTGGAAAAAAAATAGTAAAGAAATTCAAAAAAAATTTAAAACACCATTCTGGCTTCATTTAAAGCCAATCTGCGCCGAGACCGGCCGAAAAAGAGAAAAAAAATTTAAAAATTAAAATTTAAAAAAAAAAAAAATCATCTCCGGGTACCGTTTCTCCCGACCCAAGCTAGAGCATTCCCAATATAATAGTAAAAAAATTAAAAACGTCATCCTAACTTCATTTCTAGCCAAACCAGGCTAGGACATGCCGAAAAAGGGGCAAATAATTTCGTTCTGAGTACCATTTCTACTCGACCCGGGCTGGAGCATTCCCAAAAAAATAGTAAAAGGATTCAAAAAAAAAAAAATCATTTTGACTTCATTTCTGGATAAATCGGGCCGGGACAGGCCAAAAAAGAGATAAAAAAATTTTCGTTTTGGGAACCATTTCTGCCAGACCTAGACTAGAAAATTCCCAAAAAAAAAAAAAAGTAAAAAAATTAAAAATTATATACGTCATTCTGGCTTCATTAAAAGCCAATCCAGAATGGGAAAGTCTGAAAAAGAGATATAAATTATTTCGTGTTTTTTAATTTTTTGAATTTTTATGCTATTTTTTGGGAATTTTCTAGACGGGGTTGGGTAGGAACAAACTTGGAACAAAAAAAAAAAAAAAAATTCTTCACTTTCTTAGCCTATCCCAGCCCGGTTTGGCTAGAAATAAAGCTAGAATGATGTTTTTTTAATTTTTTTAATTTTTATACTATTTTTTGGGAATTTTCTAGACTAGGTTGAGTAGGAACAGACTCGGAACAGAGAAAAAAAAAATTCTTCTCTTCTCAGCCTTTCCCGGGCCAGTTTGGCTAGAAATAAAGCCAAAATGACGTTTTTGAATTTTTATACTATTTTTTGGGAATTTTCTAGACCGGTTTAGGCAGGAACGGACTCAGAACGAAATTTTTTTTTCTTCTCTTTCTCAGCCTTTCCCGGCCTGGTTTGGCTAGAAATAAAGCCAGAATGATGTTTTTTACTTTTTTGAATTTTTATACTATTTTTTGGGAATTTTCTAGACCGGGTTGGGTAGGAACGGACTTGGAACGAAAAAAATTTTCTTCTCTTTCTCGGCCTTTCCCTACCTGGTTTGGATAGAAATAAAGCAGGAATGATTTTTTTTTTTTTAATTTTTTGAACTTTCATACTATTTTTTGGGAATTTTCTAGACTACGTTGGGTAGGAACGGACTCAGAACCAAAAAAAAAAAACTTCTCTGTCTTGACCTTTCCCGGCCCAGTTTGGTTAAAAATAAAGCCGAAATGATGTTTTTTAATTTTTTTTAATTTTTATACTATTTTTTGGGAATTTTCCAGATCGGGTTGGATATGAACGGACTTGGAACGAAATTTTTTTTCTTCTTCTCTCTCTCGGCCTTTTCCAGCCCGGTTTGGCTAGAAATAAAGGTGGAATAATGTTTTTTAATTTTTTGAATTTTTATACTATTTTTTGGGAATTTTCTAAACTGCGTTGGGTAGGATTGGACTCAGAACAATTTTCTTTTTCTTTTTCTCGGCCTATCCCAGTTTTGTTTGGCTAGAAATAAAGCCAGAATGATTTTTTTAATTTTTGGAATTTTTATACTATTTTTTGGGAATTTTTTAGATGAGGTTAGGTAGGAATGGACTTAGACCAGAAATTTTTTTTTCTTCTCTTCCTCAACCTTTCCCTGCCCAGTTTGGCTAGAAATAAAGTCAGAAAGATGTTTTTTAATTTTTTAAAATTTTATACTATTTCTTGAGAATTTTTTAGACGGGGGTGGGCAGCGTTGACTTGGAACGGGTCCTTGGCAGCGTTGGGACTGGAACGAATTTTTTTTTGCCCAGTTTGGCTAGAAATAAAGCCGGTCTTTCCTTGCCCAGTTTGGCTAGAAATAAATGCCAGAATGATGAAGTTTTTTGAATTTTCCGCGTTTTAGGAATTTTCACCGCGTTGGGTAGGAATGGACTCAGGACGATTTTTTTTTTTTTCTTTTTCTCGGCCTATCCCAACCCGATTTGGCTAGAAATAAAGCCGGAATGATGTTTTTTAATTTTTGGAATTTTTATACTATTTTTTGGGAATTTTTTAGAGCGGGTTGGGTAGGAATGGACTCGAAATGAAAGAAATTTTTCTTCTCTTTCTCGACCTTTCCCTACCCGGTTTGGCTAGAAATAAAGTCAGAATGATGTTTTTTAATTTTTTAAAACTTTATACTATTTCTTGAGAATTTTCTAGGTCGAGTTGGGTAGGAACCGACTTGGAACAAATTTTTTTTTTCTCTTTCTCAGTCTTTCCCTGCCAGGTTTGGCTAGAAATAAAGCCAGAATGATATTTTTTTAATTTTTATACAATTTCTTGGGAATTTTCTAAACTGGGTTGGGTAGGAACTGACTCGGAAGGAAATTTTTTTTTCTTCCCTTTCTCAGCCTATCCTAGCCCAGTTTGGCTAGAAATAAAGTAGGAATGAGGTTTTTTAATTTTTTGAAATTTTATACTATTTTTTTGGAATTTTCTAGACTGGGTTGGGTAAGAACGGACTCGGAACGAGAAAAAAAAAAAAAAATCTTCTCTTTCTCGGCCTAGTTTGGCTAGAAATAAAGCCAGAATGATGTTTTGTAATTTTTTGAATTTTTATACTATTTCTTGGGAATTTTCTAGACCAGGTTGGGGAACGAAATATATATATATATATATATATTTTTTTTTTCCTCTCTTTCTTGGTCTTTCCCTCCTCGATTTGGCTAGAAATAAAGCCAAAATGATGTTTTTTAATTTTTTTTTTTAATTTTTATACTATTTTTTGGGAATTTTCTAGATCGGGTTGAGTAGGAACGGACTCGAAACGAAATTTTTTTCTTCTTCCCTTTCTCAACCTTTCCTAGGCCAGTTTGGCTAGAAATAAAGCAAGAATGAGGTTTTTTATTTTTTTTTTAAATTTTATACTATATTTTGGGAATTTTCTAGAGTGGTTTGGGTAAGAACGGACTCGGAACGAAAAAAAAAATTCTTCTCTTTCTCGGCCTTTCTCGAACCAGTTTAGCTAGAAATAAAGCCAGAATGATGTTTTTTTAAATTTTTTAATTTTTATACTATTTCTTGGGAATTTTCTAGACCGGGTTGGGTAGGAAAGTACTTGGAACGAAATTTTTTTTTTCTCTCTTGGTCTTTCCCTCCCCGGTTTGGCTAGAAATAAAGTCGGAATGATGTTTTTTAATTTTTTTTTTTTAATTTTTATACTATTTTTTAGACTGGGTTGAGTAGGACCGGATTCGAAATGAAATTTTTTTTTCTTTTTTTTCTCAGCCTTTCCTAGGCCGAGTTCGCTAGAAACAAAGCCGAAATGACTTTTTTTAATTTTTTTAATTTTTATACTATTTTTTAGGAATTTTCTAGATCGAGTCGGGTAGGAACGGACTTGGAACGAAATTTTTTTTTCTTCTCTTTCTCAGCCTTTCCCAGCCTGGTTTGGCTAGAAATAAAATTGGAATGATGTTTTTAAATTTTTTGAAATTTTATACTATTTTTGGGAATTTTCTAGACCGGGTTGGGTAGGAACAGACTTGAAATGAAAAAAAAATTCATCTCTTTCTTGGCCTTTCCCTGCCCAGTTTGGATAGAAATAAAGCAGGAATGATGTTTTTTAATTTTTTGAATTTTTATACTATTTTTTGGGAATTTTCTAGACTGGGTTGGGTAGGAATGGACTCGAAACGAAAAAAAAAAAAAAAAATTCTCTTTCTCGGCCCTGTTTGGCTACAAATAAAGCCGGAATGATGTTTTTTAATTTTTTGAATTTTTATACTATTTTTGGAAATTTTCTAAACCGTGTTGGGTAGGAACGAATTCAAAATGAATTTTTTTTTTCTTTCTCTAGGCCTATCCCGATCCGGTTTGACTAGAAATAAAGCCGGAATGATTTTTTTTTTTAATTTTTGGAATTTTTATACTATTTTTTGGGAATTTTTTTGATCGAGTTGGGTAGGAATGGACTCGGAACGATTTTTTCTTTTCTTTCTCTTTCTCAATCTTTCCCTACCCAGTTTGGCTAAAAATAAAGCCGAAATGATATTTTTTAGTTTTTTGAATTTTTATAATATTTTTTGGGAATTTTTCTGATCGAGTTGGGTAGGAATGGACTTAGAACGATTTTTTTTTCTTTTTCTCAGCCACCTGGTTTGGCTAGAAATAAAGCTGGAATGATGTTTTTGAATTTTTGGAATTTTTATACTATTTTTTGGGAATTTTTTAGACCGGGTTCGGTCGAAATGGACTTGGAACGAAATTTTTTTTCTTCTTCTCTTTCTCGGACTTTCCTAGCCCGGTTTGGCAAAAAATAAAGCCTGAATGATGTTTTTTAATTTTTAAAAAATTTTATACTATTTCTTGAGAATTTTCTAGACTGAGTTGGGTAGGAACGAACTTGGAATGATTTTTTTTTTTTCTTTCTCAGTCCTTCACTGCCCGGTTTGGCTTGAAATAAAGCCGGAATGATGTTTTTTAATTTATTGAATTTTTATACAATTTCTTGGGAATTTTCTAGAATGGGTTGGGTAGGAAAAGACTTGGAACGAAATTTTTTTTTCTTCTCCTTCTCAGCGTATCCCAGCCTGGTTTGGCTAGAAATAAAGCTGAAACGATGTTTTTAATTTTTTAAATTTTTATACTATTTTTTGGGAATTTTCTAGACCGGATTGAGTACAAACGGACTCGGAACAAAAAAAAAATTTCTTCTCTTTCTCAGCCTTTCCAACTCGGGTTGGCTAGAAATAAAGCCAAAATGTCGTTTTTTAATTTTTAAAATTTTTATACTATTTCTTGGGAATGTTCTAGAATGGGTTGGGTAGGAACGGACTTGGAACAAATTTTTTTTTTTCTTCTCCTTCTCAGCGTATCTCAGCCTGGTTTGGCTAGAAATAAAGCCGAAATGATATTTTTAATTTTTAAAATTTTTATACTATTTTTTGGGAATTTTCTAGACCAAACTGAGTAGAAACGGACTCAGAACGAAATTTTTTTTTCTTCTCCTTCTCTGCCTGTCCAGGTCGGGCTGGTTAGAAATAAATCCAGAATGATGTTTTTTAATTTTTAAAATTTTTATACTATTTTTTTGGGAATTTTCTAGATCGGGTTGGGTAGGAACGAAATCGGAAAAAAAAAAAATTTCTTCTCTTTCTCAGCCTTACCCGGCCTGATTTTGCTAGAAATAAAGCCGGAATGATGTTTTCAATTTTTTGAATTTTTATGAGTTTTTGAGAATTTTGTAGACCGGTTTGGGTAGGAAAAGACTCAAAACGAAATTTTTTTTTCTTCTCTTTCTCGGCCTTTCCTTCCTCGGTTTTGATAGAAATATTGTCGGAATGGTGTTTTTTAGTTTTCTGAATTTTTATGCTATTTTTTTTGGGAATTTTCTATCTCGAGTCGGGTAGGAAAGGATTCGATATGAATTTTCTTTTCTTCTCTTTCTTAGCCTATCTCAGCTCGTTTTGGATAGAAATATTGCTGGAATGATGTTTTTTAATTTCTTCCTATTTTTTTAAATTTTCTAGCCTGGGTCAAGTAGGAATAGAATTCGGAACTAAAACATTTTTTTCACTTTCGTGGCCTTTCTCATCCCGGTTTGGATAGAAAAAATGCCAGATTGATTTTTTTTTTTTTAATTTTTTGAATTTTTTGCTATTTTTTTGGGAATTCCCTATTTCGGGTCGGGTAGGAACAGAATTCGAAACAGAAATTTTCTTCTCTCTTTCTCAGCCTATCTCAACCTGGTTTGGATAGAAATAATGTCAAAATGATGTTTTTTAATTTTTTGAAATTTTTTTTGCTATTTTTTTTGGAATTCTCAATTCCGAGTCGTGAAGGAGCGAAATTCGGAACTAAATTTTTTTTTTTCTCTCTTTCTTGGCCTATCTCAGCCTGGTTTGGATAGAAATAATGCCAGAATTATGTTTTTTAATTTTTTGAATTTTTTTGCTATTTTTTTGGGAATTCTCTATTCCGAGTCGGGTAGGAACGGAATTCAAAACGAATTTTTTTTTCTCTTTCTCGGCCTATCTTTGCCCGATTTGGACAAAAATAATGCCAGAACAATGTTTTTTTAATTTTTTGAATTTTTTTGGGAATTCTCAATTCTAGGTCATGTAGGAACAGAATTCGGAATGAAATTTGTTTTCTCTTTCTCGATCTATTTCAGCCCGGTTTGGATAGAAAAAAAAATGTTGGAATGATGTTTTTTAATTTTTTGAATTTGTTTGCCACTTTTTTGGAATTTTCTAGCTAGGTTCGGGTAGGAACAAAATTCAGAACAATTTTTTTTTTTTTTTTTCTCTTTCATGGCCTATCTCAGCCTGGTTTGGATAGAAATAAAGTTAGAATGATGTTTTTTTAATTTTTTTTTAATTTTTGGCTTTTTTTTGGGAATTCTCTATTCCGGGTCGGGTAGGAATGGAATTAGAAACGATTTTTTTTTTTCTCTTTCTCGGCCTATCTCAGCCCAGTTTGGATAGATTTAATGACGGAATGATGTTTTAAATTTTTTGATTTTTTTTGCTATTTTTTTGGGAATTCTCAATTCCGGTTCATGAAAGAACGGAATTTGGAACGAAAATTATTTTCTCTCTTTCTCAGCCTATCTCAGCCCGATTTGGATAGAAGCATTGCCAGAAATATGTTTTTTAATTTTTTGAATTTTTTTGCTATTTTTTTGGGAATTCTCAATTCCGGGTTGAGCAGGAACAGAATTCAGAACGAAAATTTTTTTTTTTCTCTCCTTCTCAGCCTATCTCAACCCAGTTTGGATAGAAATAATGTCAGAATGATGTTTTTTTTTTTATTTTTTAAATTTTTTTGCTATTTTTTTTT
This sequence comes from Quercus lobata, assembly GCF_001633185.2. Lineage (NCBI taxonomy): Eukaryota > Viridiplantae > Streptophyta > Magnoliopsida > Fagales > Fagaceae > Quercus > Quercus lobata. Next base: position 47,011,015 of record NC_044904.1, read on the forward strand.
TTTGTGAATTCTCTATCCCGAGTCGGGTAGGAACGAAATTCGAAACGAAATTTTTTTTTTCTCTTTCTCGGCCTATCTCTGCCTAGTTTGATAGAAATATTACTGGAATGACATTTTTTTAATTTTGTTGAATTTTTTTTGTTATTTTTTTTGGAATCTTCTTGCTGGGGTCGGGTAGGAACGGAATTTGAAACGAAATTTTTTTTTTCTCTTTCTCAGTCTATCTTTGCCCGGTTTGGACAGAAATAATGCCAGAATGATGTTTTTTAATTTTTTGAATTTTTTTGCCATTTTTTAGGAATTCTCAATTCCAGGTCGTATAGGAACGGAATTCAAAATGAAATTTTTTTCTCTTTCTCGGCCTATCTCATCCTAGTTTGGATAGAAATAATGCCGGAATGATATTTTTGAATAATTTTGCTTTTTTTTTTTTGGGAATTCTCTATCCCGAGTTGGGTAGGAACGAAAAACATCATTGCTTTTTTTTTTTCCCCTCTTTCTCAACCTATCTCAGCCTAGTTTGGATAAAAATAATGCCAGAATGATGTTTTTTAATTTTTCGAATTTTCTTGCTATTTTTTTGGGAATTCTCAATTTTGGGTCGTGTAGGAACAAAATTCGGAACGAAAATTTTTTTCTCTTCTTCTCAACCTATCTCAGCCCGGTTCGGATAGAAATAATGCCAGAATGATGTTTTTTAATTTCATGAATTTTTTTTCTATTTTTTCTCGGCCTATCTATTTGGACAGAGATAATGCCTGAATGATGTTTTTTAATTTTTTTAATTTTTTTGGGAACTCTAAATTCTTGTTTGTGAAGGAACGAAATTCGGAACGAAATTTTTTTTCTCTCTTTCTCGGCCTATCTCAGCCCGGTTTGGATAGAATGTTTTTTAATTTTTTTTAATTTTTTTTGGGAATTCTCTATCCTGGGTTGGGTAGGAACGGATTTCGAAACGAAAATTTTTTTTTCTCATTCACGGCCTATCTCAGCCCGGTTTGGATAGAAATAATGCCCGAATGATGTTTTTTAATATTTTGAATTTTTTTGGGAATTCTCTATCGCGGGTCAGGTAGGAATGGAATTCGAAACGAAGATTTTTTTTTTCTCTTTCTCGGCCTATCTCTACCCAGTTTGGATAGAAATAATGCCAGAATGATGTTTTTTAATTTTTTGAATTTTTTTGCTATTTTTTTGGGAATTCTCAATTCCGGGTCGTGTATGAACAAAATTCGGAACGAAATTTTTTTTTCTCTTTCTCGACCTATCTCTGCCCGGTTTGGATAGATACAATGCCAGAATGTTTTTTTTTTTTTTTTTTTTTTTAATTTTTTGTCAATTCTCTATACCGGTTACGGAATTCGAAACAAAATTTTTTTTCTCTCTTTCTCGGCCTATCACTGCCTGGTTTGATAGAATATTTACCGAAATGACGTTTTTTAATTTTTTTTAATTTTTTTATTATTTTTTTTGGAATTTTCTTCCCCGGGTCGGGTAGGAACATAATTCAAAACGAATAATGCCAGAACAATGTTTTGGAATTTTTTTGCTTTTTTTTTTTTTTGGGAATTCTCAATTCCGGGTTGTATAGGAACGGAATTCGAAATGAAATTTTTTTTTTCCCTCTTTCTCAGCCTATCTCAACATAGTTTGGATAGAAATAATGCCAGAATGATGTTTTTTTATTTTTTGAATTTTTATACTATTTTTTTTTTTTTGGAATTTTCTAGCCCGAGTCTGGAAGGAACGGAATTTGGGACTTAATTTTTTTTTTTTCTCTTTCTCAGCCTATCTCTGCCTGGTTTGGATAGAAATATTGACGAAATGGTGTATTTTAATTTTTGTATTTTTTTACTATTTTTTTTGGAAATTTTCTATCCCCGGTTGGGTAGGAACAGATTTCGACAAGAGAAATTTGTTCTCTCTTTTTCAGCCTATCTCAGCCCGGTTTGGATAGAAATAATGTCGGAATGGTGTTTTTGAATTTTTCTGCTATTTTTTTGGAAATTTTCTTGCCCGGGTCAGGTATGAACGAAATTCGAAAAGAAATTTTTTTTTCTCTCATTCTCGGCCTATAACAACTCGGTTTGGATAGAAATATTGCTGAAATGATGTTTTTTAAAATTTTGAGCTATTTTTTTTGGAATTTTCAAGCCCGGGTAGGGTAGGAACGAAATTTGGTACGAAATTTTTTTTTTCCCTTTCACTGCCTTTCTCAGCCCGATTTGGATAGAAATTTTATCAGAATTATGTTTTTAAATTTTTGAATTTTTTTGCTATTTTTTTTTTTAATTTTCTAGCCCGTGTCGGGTAGGAACGAAATTAGGGACAAAATGTTTTTTTTTTTCTCTTTCGCCTATCTCAGCCCGGTTTGGATAGAAATAATGTCGGAATGGTGGTTTTTAATTTTTTCAATTTTTATGCTATTTTTTTGGAAATTTTCTTTGTTGGGTTGGAACGGAATTCAGGACGAAAATTTTTTTCCCTCCGTACCCCAATCTTAGCTCAGTTTTGAAATTTTTGGCTATTTTTTTGGAAATTTTCAATCCCGGGACGGGTTAGAATGGAATTGATGCAGCGTAGGCGTGTAGAAGCAGAATCTGTAACACACAATTACTACAATTCTTCCACGAAACCTAAGTTCTACAAGAACACTAGGCTAGTAGGCAAAATAATTGAGAAAACCTCTCTAACAAGCTTTTATTAATCAACACATAACAACAATAATCAACCCTTCTATAAAGAGTATTTATAGGAATAGAATTTCTTCTACTCCTTTTAGGAAAAGAAATAATAAACCTACTACTACTTGAGAAAGGAAAAACAATTTAACTAGGAAAAGAAAAACAATTAAAATCCTAATTCAATAAGGAAAAAGAAAACAACATAAAATATTAAAATATTTTATTCTTCCTTAACCAATATGTATCATTCTCTCAGGGTTGGGGAAAACTCGTCCTTGAGTTTTATGGCAATTTTCCATGATCAATTGGAACCCCGAATAATCCTCTCCATCATATTCGTGTGTGCAAGACAAGACGAATCAATACGCTACTAATCAATCTTTTCTCACTCATAATAAATCTTGTTGTACGAATTTTTATTCTTGACCTCTTTTGCCATGGTAGGATATAAGAAGTAGGTACTAAAAAAGAATCCATGCACACATCCATAAACTTCATATTTCCTCCTTGACAAAGATTACTTAGAATCACTCGTTCACGCCTCTTGTTGACCTCTATCAATTCTTGTTCAATAAAATCCTCCCAAAAGGGATCAATAAGCTTTTGTTTTTGAATGTCGAAAGTCTCATCAATGATGTGAGTTATGGACTCATCTCGTATGTATATTACTTTATTTTTATCAAGCTTAATCTTTTCTCCTTGACTAAAATCTTCAGGATAGTCATCATAAATTGGTGGAGAATCCCAATCTACTGGACAAACTCTTTCAATACATTCATCATCCTCTTTGATATCGCAGCCCTCCTGCTCGATATCAAGATCCTCCTCCTCCTCCACGAAACATGGATTTGGATGGTAGTTTTGAGGTTGACTTCCAACGACTAAGGCGATGAGCTGCTTTGAAAGTGCATCAAACCACTCCTCTATTCGTTGAAAGAATGCCTCTAATTCCGCGTCGCGTGCAACCTCATCGCATTCATACACATCATCTATGGCAATAGGTCTTCCCCCACATGCTCCTCTTTGTGCCATGGTAGGAACCTAACCTGGCTCTGATACCAACTAATGCAGCGTAGGCGTGTAGAAGCAGAATCTGTAACACACAATTACTACAATTCTTCCACGAAACCTAAGTTCTACAAGAACACTAGGCTAGTAGGCAAAATAATAGAGAAAACCACTCTAACAAGCTTTTATTAATCAACACATAACAACAATAATCAACCCTTCTAAAAAGAGTATTTATAGGAATAGAATTTCTTCTACTCCTTTTAGGAAAAGAAATAATAAACCTACTACTACTTGAGAAAGGAAAAACAATTTAACTAGGAAAAGAAAAACAATTAAAATCCTAATTCAATAAGGAAAAAGAAAACAACATAAAATATTAAAATATTTTATTCTTCCTTACCCAATTTGCATCAGGAATTCAAAAATAAATTTTTTTTTCCCTCTTTCTCAGCCTATCATAGCTCGATTTGGGTAGAAATATTGCCGGAATGATGTTTTTTAATTTTTTGAATTATTTTGCTATTTTTTTTGGAATTTTCTAGCTGGGGTCGGGTAGGAACGGAATTCGGGACGAAATTTTTTTCCTCTTCCTCATCCTTTGTAAGCCCGGTTTGGATTGAAATATTTCCATAGAGATGTTTTTAAATTTTTTGAATTTTTTTGCTATTTTTTTTTTAATTTTCTTGCCCGGGTTAGGTATTTATGGAATTCCGGACGATTTTTTTTTTGTTCTCTTTCTCAGCCCATCTCAGCCCGGTTTCGATAGAAATATTTCTAGAGTGAGGTTTTTGAATTTTTTGAATTTTTTTGCTATTTTTTTGGAATTTTTTAGCTTGGGTCGGGTAGGAAAGGAATTCAGGACGAAATTTTTTTTCTCTTTTTCTCCGCCTATCTCTGCCCCCGTTTTGGATAGAAAAAATGTAGGAATGGTGTTTTTTAATATTTTTGAATATTTTTGTTATTTTTTTGGAAATTTTCTATCCTGGTCAGGTAGGAACCGAATTCGAAATGAAAATTTTTTTTTCTCTTTCTCGGCCTATCACTGCTCGATTTGAATAGAAATATTGTCGGAATGATTTTATTAATTTTTTAAATATTTTAGCTATTTTTTTTGGAATTTTCTAGCCTAGGTCTAGTACGAACGGAATTCGGGACGAAATTTTTTTTTTCTCGGCCTATCTCAGCCTAGTTTGGATTGAAATATTGCCGGAATTTTTTTTTTTAATTTTTCGGAATTTTTTTTCTATTTATTTTGGAATTTTATAGCCCGGGTCGGGTAGGGACGGAATTCGAAAAGAATTTTTTTTTTTCTCTCTTTCTCAGCCTATCTCAGCCCGGTTTGGATAGAAATATTGCTGGAATGGTGCTTTTTAATTTTTTTGAATTTTCTATCCTGGATCGGGTAGGAACGGAATTCGAAAAGAAAATTTCTTTCTCTCTTTCTCAGCCTATCTCAGCCCGGTTTGGATTGAAATAATGTCGGAATGGTATTTTTCAATTTTTTGAATTTTTTTGCTACTTTTTGGAAATTTTCTATCTGGGGTTGGCTAGGAAAGAAATTTGGGACGAAAATTTTTTTCTCTCTTTCTTGGCCTATATCAGCCCGGTCTGGATAGAAATATTCCTGGAATTATGTTTTTTAATTTTTTGAATTTTTGTACTTTTTTTTTTTGGTATTTTCTAGCCCAGGTCGGGTAGGAATGGAATTTAGGGCTTAATTTTTTTTTTCTCTTTCTCAGCCCAATTTGGATAGAAATATTGCCGGAATGGTTTTTTTTTTTTTTTTGGAATTTTCTTGCCCAGGTCGGGTAGGAACGGAATTAGAAAAGAAATTTTTTTTCCCTCTCCTTCTTGGCCTATGACAGCCTGGTTTGGATAGAAATATTTCCGAAATAGTGTTTTTTAATTTTTTAGCTATTTTTTTGGGAATTTTCAAGCCCTTGTTGGGTAGGAATGAAATTCGGTACGAAATTTTTTTTTATTATCATTTCATGGCCTTTCTCAGCCCGGTTTGGATAGAAATTTTGCCAGAATGATGTTTTTTAATTTTTAGAATTTTTTTGCTATTTTTTTGGAATTTTCTTGCCTGTGTCGAGTATGATCGAAATTCCGAACGAAAATTTCTTTCCCTCAGTCTCTGCCTATCACAGCCCGGTTTGGATAGAAATAATGTCAAAATGGTTTTTTCTAATTTTCTCTATTTTTTGGAAATTTACTTTCCCCGGTTGGGTAGGTATGGAATTCGAAAGGAAATTTCTTTTCTCCCTTTGTCGACCTATCTCAGCTCGGTTTACATAGTACTATTGCCGATATGATGTTATTTAATTTTTTGAATTTATACTAGTTTTTTTGGAATTTTCTAGCCCGGGTCGGGTAGGAACGAAATTCGAGGTGAAAATTTTTCTCTCTCTTTCTCCGCCTATCTCTGCCCGTTTTGGATTGAAATTGTGTCAGAATGGTGTTTTTTTATTTTTTGAATTTTTATGGAAATTTTCTGTCCTGTGTCGGGTAGGAACGGAATTCGAAAAGAAAATTTTTTTTTCTCTCTTTCTTGGCATATCACAGCCCGGTTTGGATAGAAATATTACCGGAATGATATTTTTTTAATTTTTTAAATATTTTAGAAATTTTTTTTTTTGGAATTTTCTAGTCCGGGTCGGGTAGGAACAGAATTTGGGACAAAAATTTTTTTTTTTTCTCTTTCTCGGCCTATCTCAGCCCGGATTAGATAGAAATATTGCCAGAGTGATGTTTTTTAATTTTTTTGGTTTTTTTATTGGAATTTTCTAGCCCGGATTTGGTTGGAACGGAATTCGGGACGAAATTTTTTTTTTTCTCTTTCTCGGTCTATCTCAGCCTGGTTTGGATCGAAATTTTACCCTAATGATGTTTTTGAATTTTTTTTCTTTTTTTTTTGGAATTTTCTATCCTAGGTCGATTAGGAACGGAATTCGGGATGGAAATTTTTTTCTCTCATTCTCCACCTATCTCAGCCCGGTTCGGATTGAAATAATGTTGGAATGTTGTTTTTTAATTTTTTGAATTTTTTTGCTTTTTTTTTTTAGAATTTCCGGGCCCCGGTCAGTTAGGAACGGAATTCGGAACTATTATTTGTTTTCCTCTTTCATGGTCTATCTCAGCCCTGTTTGGATAGAAATAATGGCTGAATGATATTTTTTAATTTTCTAAATTTTTTTGATATTTTCTTGTGAATTCTCTATTAAGGGACGGGTTGGAATGAAATTCGAAACAAAAATTATTTTCTCACTTTCTCGGCCTATTTCAGCATGGTTTGGATAGAAATACTGCCGGAATGATGTTTTTTAATATTTTGACTTTTTTTTTTCTATTTTTTTGGAATTTTCTAGCCCAGGTCAGGTATGAACGGAATTCGGAACTAAAATTTTTTTTCCCTTTCTCGGCCTATCACAACCCGGTTTGGATAGAAATATTTCCTGAATGATTTTTTTAATTTTTTGAATATTTTTGCAATTTTTTTGAAATTTTCTAGCTGGGGACGGGTGGGAACGGAATTTGGGACAAAAATTCGGGGAAATTTTTTTTTTCTCTATTTCTCAGCCTATCTCAGCCCGGTTTGGATAGAAATAATGTCAGAATGGTGATTTTTAATTTTTTGAAAATTTTTGTTATTTTTTTGGAAATTTTCTATCCCAGGTCGGGTTGGAACAGAATTCGGGAAATTTTTTTTTCTCTACTTCTCAGCCCATCTCAACCCGGTTTGGCTAGAAATTATGTCGGAATGGTGTTTTTTAAATTTTGTAATTTTTTTGCTATTTTTTTTTGGAAATTTTCTATCCCGGGTTAGATAGGAACGGAATTTGAAAAGAATTTTTTTTTTTGTCTTTCTCAGAATATCTCAAGCCGATTTGGATTGCAATATTGCCGCAATGATGTTTTTGAATTTTTGAATTTTTTTTACAACTTTTTTTTGAATTTTCTAGCCAAGGTCGGGTTGGAATGGAATTCGGGGCGAAAAATTTTTTGTTCGCTTTCTCGGCTTATCTCAGCCCGATTTGGATAGAAATATGGCCGGAATTATGTTTTTTAATTTTTAGTATTTTTTTGGAATTTTCTATGCCCGGTCGGCAGAATGGTTTTTTTTTTTTTTTTTTTTTTTTAATTTTCTCAATTTTTTGGCTATATTTTTTGGAAATTTACTTTCCCCGGTTGGGTAGGTACGGAATTCGAAAAGAAATTTTTTTTCTCCCTTTCTCGGCCTATCTCAGCTCGGTTTACATAGTACTATTGCCGAAATGATGTTATTTAAGTTTTTGAATTTTTATACTATTTTTTTTGGAATTTTCTAGCCCGGGTCGAGTAGGAACGAAATTCGATACAAAAATTTTTCTCTCCCTTTCTCCACCTATCTCTGCTCATTTTGGATAGAAATAGTGTCAGAATGGTGTTTTTTAATTTTTTGAATTTTTTTGGAAATTTTCTGTACCGGGTCGGGTAGGAATGGAATTCGAAAAGAAATTTTTTTTTTCTCTCTTTCTCGGCATATCATAGCCCGGTTTTGATAGAAATTTTGCCGAAATGATATTTTTTTAATTTTTAAAATATTTTAGATATTTTTTTGGAATTTTCTAGTCTGGGTCAGGTAGGAACGGAATTCGGGACGAAAATTTTTTTCTCTCTTTCTCGGCCTCTCTCAGCCTGGACTGGATTGAAATATTGCCAGAGTGATGTTTTTTAATTTTTTGAATTTTTCGCTATTTTTTTTTTGGAATTTTCTTGCCCGGGTTGGGTTGGAACAGAATTCTCCACCTATCTCAGCCCGATTCGAATTGAAATAATGTTGGAATGGTGTTTTTAATTTTTTGAATTTTTTTGCTATTTTTTTGGAAATTCTCTATCCCAGGTCGGGTTGGAACAGAATTCGGGAATTTTTTTTTTCTCTATTTCTCAGCCCATCTCAACCCGGTTTGGATAGAAATTATGTCGGAATGGTGTTTTTTAAATCTTGTAATTTTTTTGCTATTTTTTTTTGGAAATTTTCTATCCCAGGTTATACAGGAACGGAATTTGAAAAGAAATTTTTTTTTTTGTCTTTCTTAGAATATCTCAGGCCCGTTTGGATTACAATATTGCCGCAATGATGTTTTTTAATTTTTGAATTTTTTTTTACAACTTTTTTTGGAATTTTCTAGCCAAGGTTAAATTTTTTTGCCATTTTTTTGGAAATTTTCTATCCCAGGTCGGGTTGGAACAGAATTCGGGAAAATTTGTTTTTCTCTATTTCTCAGCCCATCTCAACCCGATTTGGCTAGAAATTACGTCGGAATGGTGTTTTTTAAATTTTGTAATTTTTTTGCTATTTTTTTTTTTTGGAAATTTTCTATCCCGGGTTAGACAGGAACGGAATTTGAAAAGAAATTTTTTTTTGTCTCTCTCAGAATATCTCAGGCTGGTTTGGATTGCAATATTGCCACAATGATGTTTTTTAATTTTTGAATTTTTTTTGCAACGTTTTTTGGAATTTTCTAGCCAAGATCGGGTTGGAACGGAATTCGGGGCGAAAATTTTTTTGTTCGCTTTCTCGGCTTATCTCAGCCCGATTTGGATAGAAATATGGCCGGAATTATGTTTTTTAATTTTTAGAATTTTTTTGCTATTTTTTTGGAATTTTCTATGCCGGGTCTGGTACGAACGAAATTCCGAACGAATATTTTTTTTCTCTCAGTCTCTACCGATCTCAGCTTGGTTTGGATAGAAATAATGTCAGAATGGTTTTTTTTTTTTAATTTTCTCAATTTTTTGGCTATATTTTTTGGAAATTTACTTTCCCCGGTTGGGTAGGTATGGAATTCGAAATAAAATTTTTTTTCTCCCTTTCTCGACCTATCTCAGCTCGGTTTACATAGTACTATTGCCGAAATGATGTTATTTAATTTTTTGAATTTTTATACTCTTTTTTTTGGAATTTTCTAGCCCGGGTAGGGTAGGAACGAAATTCGATACAACAATTTTTCTCTCCCTTTCTCCACCTATCTCTGCCCGTTTTGGATAGAAATAGTGTCAGAATGGTGTCTTTTAATTTTTTGAATTTTTTTGGAAATTTTCTGTACCGGGTCGGGTAGGAATGGAATTCAAAAAGAAAATTTTTTTTTCTCTCTTTCTCGGCATATCACAGCCCGGTTTAGATAGAAATTTTGCCGGAATGATATTTTTTTAATTTTTAAAATATTTTAGATATTTTTTTTTGGAATTTTCTTGTCTGGGTCAGGTAGGACCGGAATTCGGGACGAAATTTTTTTTCTCTTTCTCGGCCTCTCTCAGCCTGGATTGGATTGAAATATTGCCAGAGTGATGTTTTTTAATTTTTTGAATTTTTTGCTATTTTTTTTTTGGAATTTTCTTGCCCGGGTTGGGTTGGAACAGAATTCTCCACCTATCTCAGCCCGATTCGAATTGAAATAATGTTGGAATGGTGTTTTTAATTTTTTGAATTTTTTTGCTATGTTTTTGGAAATTTTCTATCCCAGGTCGGGTTGGAACAGAATTCAGGAATTTTTTTTTTCTGTATTTCTCAGCCCATCTCAACCCGGTTTGGCTAGAAATTATGTCGGAATGGTGTTTTTTAATTTTTGTAATTTTTTTGCTATTTTTTTTTAGAAATTTTCTATCCCGGGTTAGACAGGAACGGAATTTGAAAAGAATTTTTTTTTTGTCTTTCTCAGAATATCTCAGGCCAATTTGGATTGCAATATTGCCGCAATGATGTTTTTTAATTTTTGAATTTTTTTTTGGAATTTTCTAGCCAAGATTGGGTTGGAACGGAATTCGGGGCGAAAAATTTTTTGTTCGCTTTCTCGGCTTATCTCAGCCCGATGTGGATAGAAATATGGCCGGAATTATGTTTTTTAATTTTTAGAATTTTTTTGCTATTTTTTTGGAATTTTCTATACCGGGTCGGGTACGAACGGAATTCCGAACGAATATTTTTTTCTCTCAGTCTCTACCGATCTCAGCTCGGTTTGGATAGAAATAATGTCAGAATTTTTTTTTTTTTTTTTTTTTTTTTTTTTTTTTTTTTTTAATTTTCTCAATTTTTTGGCTAAATTTTTTGGAAATTTACTTTCCTAGTTGGGTAGGTACGGAATTCGAAAAGAAATTTTTTTTTCTCCCTTTCTCGGCCTATCTCAGATCGGTTTACATAGTACTATTGCCGAAATGATGTTATTTAATTTTTTGAATTTTTGTACTATTTTTTTTGGAATTTTCTAGCCCGGGTCGGGTAGGAACGAAATTCGATACAAAAATTTTTCTCTCCCTTTCTCCACCTATCTCTGCTCGTTTTGGATAGAAATAGTGTCAGAATGGTGTTTTTTAATTTTTTTAATTTTTTTGGAAATTTTCTGTACCGGGTCGGGTAAGAATGGAATTCGAAAAGAAAATTTTTTTTCTCTCTTTCTCGGCATATCACAGCCCGGTTTTGATAGAAATTTTGCCGGAATGATATTTTTTTAATTTTGAAAATATTTTAGATATTGTTTTTGGAATTTTCTAGTCTGGGTCAGGTAGGAACGGAATTCGGGACGAAAATTTTTTTCTCTCTTTCTCGACCTCTCTCAGCCTGGACTGGATTGAAATATTGCTATCAGTATTTTAATTTTTTGAATTTTTTCGCTATTTTTTTTTTGGAATTTTCTTGCCCGGGTTGGGTTGGAACAGAATTCTCCACCTATCTCAGCCCGATTCGAATTGAAATAATGTTGGAATAGTGTTTTTAATTTTTTGAATTTTTTTGCTATTTTTTTTGGAAATTTTCTATCCTAGGTCGGGCTGGAACAGAATTCGGGAATTTTTTTTTTCTCTATTTCTCAGCCCATCTCAACCTGGTTTGGCTAGAAATTATGTCGGAATGGTGTTTTTTAAATCTTGTAATTTTTTTGCTATTTTTTTTTTGGAAATTTTCTCTCCCAGGTTAGACAGGAACGGAATTTGAAAAGAAATTTTTTTTTGTCTTTCTCAGAATATCTCAGGCCTATTTGGATTGCAATATTGCCGCAATGATGTTTTTTAATTTTTGAATTTTTTTTGCAACTTTTTTTGGAACTTTCTAGCCAAGGTTAAATTCTTTTGCCATTTTTTTGGAAATTTTCTATCCCAAGTCAGGTTGGAACAGAATTCGGGAAATTTTTTTTTTCTCTATTTCTCAGTCCATCTCAACCCGATTTGGCTAGAAATTATGTCGGAATGGTGTTTTTTAAATTTTGTAATTTTTTTGCTATTTTTTTTTTGGAAATTTTCTATCCCGGGTTAGACAGGAACGGAATTTGAAAAGAAATTTTGTTTTCTCTTTCTAAGAATATCTCAGGCTGGTTTGGATTGCAATATTGCCGCAATGATGTTTTTTAATTTTTGAATTTTTTTTGCAACTTTTTTTGGAATTTTCTAGCCAAGGTCGGGTTGGAACGAAATTCGGGGCGAAAATTTTTTTGTTCGCTTTCTCGGCTTATCTCAGCCCGATTTGGATAGAAATATGGCCGGAATTATGTTTTTTAATTTTTAGAATTTTTTTGCTATTTTTTTGGAATTTTCTATGCCGGGTCGGGTACGAATGAAATTCCGAACGAATACTTTTTTCTCTCAGTCTCTACCGATCTCAGCTTGGTTTGGATAGAAATAATGTCAGAATGGTTTTTTTTTTTTAATTTTCTCAATTTTTTGGCTATATTTTTTGTAAATTTACTTTCCCCGGTTGGGTAGGTACGGAATTCGAAAAGAAATTTTTTTTTCTCCCTTTCTCGACCTATCTCAGCTCGGTTTACATAGTACTATTGCCGAAATGATGTTATTTAATTTTTTGAATTTTTATACTCTTTTTTTTGGAATTTTCTAGCCCGGGTCGGGTAGGAACGAAATTCGATACAAAAATTTTTCTCTCCCTTTCTCCACCTATCTCTACCCGTTTTGGATAGAAATAGTGTCAGAATGGTGTTTTTTAATTTTTTGAATTTTTTTGGAAATTTTCTGTACCGGGTCGGGTAGGAATGGAATTCAAAAAGAAAAATTTTTTTTCTCTCTTTCTCGGCATATCACAGCCCGGTTTAGATAGAAATTTTGCCGGAATGATATTTTTTTAATTTTTAAAATATTTTAGATATTTTTTTTTGGAATTTTCTAGTCTGGGTCAGGTAGGAACGGAATTCGGGACGAAAATTTTTTCTCTTTCTCGGCCTCTCTCAGCCTGGATTGGATTGAAATATTGCCAGAGTGATGTTTTTTAATTTTTTGAATTTTTTGCTATTTTTTTTTTTGGAATTTTCTTGCCCGGGTTGGGTTGGAACAAAATTCTCCATCTATCCAGCTCGATTCGAATTGAAATAATGTTGGAATGGTGTTTTTAATTTTTTGAATTTTTTTGCTGTTTTTTTGGAAATTTTCTATCCCAGGTCGGGTTGGAACAGAATTCGGGAATTTTTTTTTTTCTCTATTTCTCAGCCCATCTCAACCCGGTTTGGCTAGAAATTATGTCGGAATGGTGTTTTTTAAATTTTGTAATTTTTTTGCTATTTTTTTTTAGAAATTTTCTATCCCGGGTTAGACAGGAACGGAATTTGAAAAGAAATTTTTTTTTGTCTTTCTCAGAATATCTCAGGCCAATTTGGATTGCAATATTGCCGCAATGATGTTTTTTAATTTTTGAATTTTTTTTTGGAATTTTCTAGCCAAGATTGGGTTGGAACGGAATTCGGGGCGAAAATTTTTTTGTTCGCTTTCTCGGCTTATCTCAACCCGATTTGGATAGAAATATGGCCGGAATTATGTTTTTTAATTTTTAGAATTTTTTTGCTATTTTTTTGGAATTTTCTATACCGGGTCGGGTATGAACGAAATTCCGAACGAATATTTTTTTCTCTCAGTCTCTACCAATCTCAGCTCGGTTTGGATAGAAATAATGTCAGAATGGTTTTTTTTTTTTTTTTTTTTTTAATTTTCTCAATTTTTTGGCTATATTTTTTGGAAAATTACTTTCCCAGTTGGGTAGGTACGAAATTCGAAAAGAAATTTTTTTTTCTCCCTTTCTCGACCTATCTCAGCTCGGTTTACATAGTACTATTGCCAAATGATATTGCCGAAATGATGTTATTTAATTTTTTGAATTTTTATACTATTTTTTTTGGAATTTTCTAGCCCGGGTCGGGTAGGAACGAAATTCGATACAAAAATTTTTCTCTCCCTTTCTCCACCTATCTCTGCCTGTTTTGGATAGAAATAGTGTCAGAATAGTGTTTTTTAATTTTTTGAATTTTTTTGGAAATTTTCTGTACCGGGTCGGGTAGGAATGGAAGTCGAAAAGAAAATTTTTTTTCTCTCTTTCTCGGCATATCACAGCCTGGTTTAGATAGAAATTTTGCCGGAATGATATTTTTTTAATTTTTAAAATATTTTAGATATTTTTTTTTGGAATTTTCTAGTCTGGGTCAGGTAGGAACGGAATTCAGGACGAAATTTTTTTTCTCTCTTTCTCGGCCTCTCTCAGCCTGGATTGGATTGAAATATAGCCAGAGTGATGTTTTTTAATCTTTTGAATTTTTTTGCTATTTTTTTTTTTGGAATTTTCTTGCCCGGGTTGGGTTGGAACAGAATTCTCCCCCTATCTCAGCCCGATTCGAATTGAAATAATGTTGGAATGGTGTTTTTAAGTTTTTGAATTTTTTTGCTATTTTTTTGGAATTTTCGGGCCCTGGTCGGGCAGGAACGGAATTCGGAACTATTATTTGTTTTCCTCTTTCATGGCGTATCTCAGCCTTTTTTGGATAGAAATAATACCTGAATGACGTTTTTTAATTTTCTAAAAATTTTTGATATTTTTTTGCGAATTCTCTATTAAGGGTTGGGTTGAAATGGAATTTTAAACAAAAATTATTTTCTCACTTTCTCGGCCTATCTCAGCACGGTTTGGATAGAAATACTGCCGTAATGATGTTTTTTAATTTTTTTAATTTTTTTAATATTTTTTTGCGAATTTTCTAGTCCGGGTCAGGTAGGAATGAAATTTGGAACTAAATTTTTTTTCCCCTTTCTCGGCCTATCACAGCCCGGTTTGGATAGAAATATTGCCGGAATGATTTGTTTTGAATTTGTTTGCTATTTTTTTTTGGAATTTTCTAGGTGAGGTCGGTTAGGAACGGAATTCGAGACGAAATTTTTTTTTTCTCTTTCTCGGCCAATCTCAGCCCAGTTTGGATAGAACTATTACCAGAATGATGTCTTTTAATTTTTTGGATTTTTTTGCTCCTTTTCTTTTAATTTTCTAGCCCATCTCGGGGTACGAATGAAATCCGGGATGAAATTTTTGTTGTCTCTTTCTCCGCCTATCTCAGCCCCGTTTGGATGGAAATAATGTCGGAATGGAGTTTTTGAATTTTTTTGATATTTTATTGGAAATTTTTATCCTGGGTCTGGTTGGAATGGAATTCGAAAAGGAATTTTTTTTCTCTCCATCTCGACCTATCTCAGCCCGGTTTGAATAAAAATATTGTCGGAATGGTGTTTTCTAGTTTTGTTTGCTATTTTTTTTTGGAATTTTCTTGCCCGAGTCGGGTAGGAACGAAATTCGAAAAGAAAATTTTTTTTATCTCTTTCTCAGCCTATCTCAGTCCGGTTCGGATAGAAATAATGTCAGAATGGTGTTTTTTAAATTTTTTTGTATTTTTTTCAATTTTTTTGGAAATTTTCAATCCCCGGTTCGGTAGGAACGGATTTCGAAAAGAAATTTTTTTTCACTCTTTCTAGGCCTGTCTTAGCCCGGTTTGGATAGGAATATTATCGGAATGATGTTTTTAAATTTTTTTTCCTCTTTGTTTTGGAATTCTCTAGCCCGAGTTGGGTACGAACGGAATTCGGGACAAAATTTTTTTTCTCTCTTTCTTGGTCTATCACAGCCCGGTTTGTTTAGAAATACTGCCGTAATGATGTTTTTTAATTATTAAAATTTTTAGCTATTTTTTTTGGAATTTTCTAACCCTGGTTGGGTAGGAACGAAATTTGGGACGAAAATTGTTATCTCTCTTTCTCCACCTATCTCTGCCCGGTTTTGATTGAAATAATGTTGGAATGCTGTTTTTTTATTTTTTGAATTTTTTGGCTTTTTTTTAGGAATTTCCTGGCCCGGGTCGGGTAGAAATGGAATTTGGAAATATTTTTTTTTCCTCTTTCATGGCCTATCTCAGCCCGGTTTAGATAGAAATAATGCCTAAATTATGATTTTTACTTTTTTTAAATTTTTTTTTTTTTTTTTTTTTTGCGAATTCTCTATTAAGGGTCAGGTAGGAACGAAAATTATTTTCTCACTTTCTCGGCCTATCTCAGCATGGTTTGGATAGAAATAATGCTGGAATGATATATTTTTATTTTTTGAATTTTTTTGCTATTTTTTTGGAAATTTTCTCTCCCAAGTTGGGTAGGAATGGAATTCGAAACGAAAATTTTTTTCTCACTTTCTTGGCCTATCTCAACCCAGTTTGGATAGAAATAATGTCGGAACTCTTTCTCAGTCTATCTCAGCCCAGTTTGGATAGAAATAATGTCAGAATGGTGTTTTTTAATTTTTTTTGCTATTTTTTTGGAAAATTTCTATCCCGGGTCGGGTAGGAACGGAATTCAGGATGAAATTTTTTTTCTCTCTTTCTCAGCCTATCTCAGGGTTTGGATTGAAATATTGCTGGAATGATGTTTTTGAATTTTTTTGCTATTTTTTTAAAGAATTTTCTAGATCGGGTCGGAATTCAGGTAGAAATTTTTTTTTTCTTTTTTTCGTCCTACCTCAGCTCGGTTTGGATAGAAATATTGACAGAATGATGTTTTTTTTAATTTTTTTGCTAATTTTTTTGGAATTTTCTAGCCCGGGTCGGGTTGGAACGGAATTCAGGATGAAATTTTTTTTTCTCTCTTTCTCCGCCTATCTCAGCCCGGTTTGGATTGAAATAATGTTGGAATGGTGTTTTTTAATTTTTTGAGTTTTTTTGCTATTTTTTTTGGAATTTCCTAGCCCAGGTCGGGTTGGAGCGGAATTCAGAACTAATATTTTTTTCCTCTTTCATGGCCTATCTCAGCCCGGTTTTCATAGAAATAATGCCAGAATTAGGGGTGTGCGCATTTCAGTAAGGGCCGTTTTTTTATGAATTTATTACCGAACCGATAAAGATCGGTTTTTTCATAATTGGAACCAAAGCACACCGTCTAGGGTCAGTTTTTCGGCCTATAGCTGTGCGGTTTTTGCGGTGCGGTTTAGTCGGTCTGGTCGGTTTGAAATATTAAAAAAAAAACTACCTTTTTAATAGTAAAAAAATTGGGCTTTCAAACCCAATATCAATATATCAACCTGTTCAAGAAACATGTGCCAAATAATGTATTTTTCATTTCATAATCACATAATGATCCAAAATTTCAAACCTGTGCAAAATTTCACATAATAATCCATATTGATCCAAAATTTCAAAAATGAATTTTTTATTTCAAACCTATGCAAAACCTGTACAAAATATATGTTTACATAATGATCTAAATTTTTTCATTTCATTCACCATGCAAAAATATTTTGAAATTGCCTCAATAAGAGTTCAACTTCCAAAATACTATCATGTAGCATATAATATCATTAGTGTCATTGTGTGTGTCAATGTCAATAATAATAAGCATTAATGTATCTACTTAATAACGTATTACAAAACCATCTGTCATTGTCCACAAATGCCAAAAGAAAGATATACAAATTAAATTAGCATTTAGGCAAAAGAATGCTAATTGCTTGTATCCCCAATAATAATCCCACCCATGAATACCTAAATAACTATCATTAGTGAAAGTCCACTACCAATAACATGTACCTCTATAATTAGCATATAGGCAAAAGAATGCTAATTCTTGTAAGTCCTTTGTCCAGTAAGTCTATGCACTATGCATCATTCTAGTACTCCTTCAAAATACTAAAACAAAACAAAATAAACACATGTTAATAACAATAAAACGTTTATGAACAATAGAATATTTATAATTAACACAAACGAATGAGAATAGCAAGTATACTTACATAATACTAACTACTAACTAACTCTAAGCAAAGAGTAGCACATCACTCATCATCATCCAACACAACGGTGCTTGGATCCTCCTCCATAGGCATTGGGCAAACCGATGCAATTTCTACAATCCCATTCAAAATAAAATGATTCGTAAGCATTGAGCAAATAAATAAAAAATTAAAATATACAACAAACAAAATGAACATATATTTACCAGTGTCAATCTCAAAACCATTCACATCCTCCACATTATCCATGCACTCCCGAAAATTTATTGGTCTATTTTTCTTTGCATCCTTCAACCAATTTTGGGTACAAATAAGGGCTTTAACTGTATTAGGAGATAGTGAACTACGAAACGAATCCAAAACACGCCCCCCCCCCCCCCCCCGTATTAAAAGCAGACTCTGATGCAACTATAGAGACAGGAATAGCTAACACATCACGGGCAATTTGGGAAAGGACTCGATATCTAGAAGAATTCATTTTCCACCACATTAAGATGTCAAAATCTTCCACATCAAGGTCCTCAGAAGATTCCAACAAATACCTATCCAACTCAGATTTGCTTTCCACACTATCCTCGTCCGCCAAGTGTTGCTTAAACCTATTATTATAACTTTTAATGCGATCAGACAATGAAGCATTGCCAACACCTGGCCTGGAGTCCCTAGACAATGAAGCACCACTACCACTAGAACTCGAAGCTCCATTTTGACCCACTCTCTCCACATACAACCTTTTCAATGCATCCCGAACCTTAGAGCTCATCGCATCCCCCTTGTCCTTTCCATACCACTCCCTAAACCAAAACTTTACATACACTTCAATCTATACCTTGTGTACAACAAAAACAAAAAGCATCAAATTGATATTATCCATACTTCCCCAATACTTATCATTTTTTTTTTCATCTTTACCGCCACTCTTCAAAAGTGGATCCCCATCAACATTACACAACTGTTACAATTGATCTTCAATGCTAATTAACTCATGGAAGTATGTATTAGAAGTGACATCAAGGGAAAACAAACATTTGGCTTTGATTTTCTCATTTTTAATACATTCTTGAAACTTCTCAAACCTAACGGGAGAGGCTCTCACATATCGCACCGCATTCTGAACTTTGGCAATTGATTCATGAAAACCCACTTTGCACAATCAAATTCAAGATATGCGCACAACAACGCATATACATGAACTCACCACCCAATATGCTACTATCTATTTCTTTTGTTTTTTTCTTCACATAATCAATTGCCAACTCATTAGAACTAGCATTGTCCGCGGTGATTGTAAACAACCGGTCTATACCCCACTTCAACGAACATGACTCAACCGCTCTACCTATGGTGTCCCCTTTGTGATTAGCTATAGGGCAAAAGTTCAAGATTTTCTTTTGGCAAGTCCAATCCCCATCAATGAAGTGTGCGATGACTACCATGTAGTTCAAGTTTTGAATGGATGTTTAAGTATCCGTTGTCACACAAACCCGTTGCCCAACAAAAGCTCTTCTCAAAACATCCACCTCACTAGAATAAATCTTCATACAAGCCCTTGCAATGGTAGTGCGATGGGGAATAGGAAACCTAGGCTTAACTATTTCAATAAATTCTTGAAAGCCTTGAGGCTCCACAAATTTAAAAGGCAATTCATCAATGACAATCATCCTTGCCAATGCCAACCTTATCCTCTCTTCACTATAATTTGCAACCACTAACACATTTGAACCACTTTCCCCTTCTCTCTTCGCTTGGAAAGACAAAGTTTTTTGCTTATCATCACGGGGAAAAGGCCACTTCTTACACACCTTCATGTGTTGCAACATGCTTGAAGTACCATTTTTCTTACCATGACATTTATATTGATTTTTACAGTACTTGCATTAAGATCTAGGATTTTTGGGATCAAAACCAGCCAACTTAATGAAGTGTTGCCATACTATAGACGGGTCCTTACCATCTTGTTTAGGTGATAGTGGGGGAAGTGATGCATCAAGTCCAATTGGTGCTGCAAGTTTAGGTAGGTTAGGGTTAGCACTACCAAGACTAGAAGGAGGTAGGTTAGGGTCCCCACGTACACCAAATCCAGGTGGAGCATCGACATCCATCTAATAAAAAAATTTCCAAACAACAAAAAACCAAAGTTCCCACAACAATATCAAATTATAATTTTTCCAGCAAATGTAGTATCAAATAGCTCACTCTCAATCAATGAATGTCATAACTAGATTCAATAATAGCAATAACTAATCAATTTAGTTACAACAAGGCAACAAACAATAACAGACTAACAATTATTAATCATTAGTCATTACTCAACAATTAATGTCACTAATATTAACAACAATTCAGAACTAGAGAATTAGCTTTTATTTTATATTTATATTGAATAAATATAAAATAAAAGCTAATTTTATATATAATTATATATAAACTTAAAGCAGTTGTTACTAAGTACTAAAAATTTAAAATCATAATGTTGAATAAAGTGAGTGTTTATTGATTACCTCTCGGTGAAGGATTGAAAGCGTGAACTCTCTCAATCTCGTTTCCCTCAAAAATTAAAATGCTGAAGAAAAAAAAAACGTTAGTGCTTACTACTTAGTAGACTGAGTCAACTGACTAAATAAATAAATAACTAAAAACTAACTAAATAAATTAACTAAACTGAGTCACTAAATAACTAAAAACTAACTAAATAAATTAACTAAACTGAGTCAACACACCAAAAAGTAAAAACTAAATTAAATAAATAAATAACTAACTAAATAAAAACTCAATAAATAAAATAACTACAAACAACTCACACTCACACCGTCACAGACTCACACGCACAAGTTGTTGACTAAATAAATAACTAAATAAATTTAATAACTAACTCACACTCACACGCATAAATAACTCACACAGACTCAACACTAAATAAATTAACTGAGTTAACAGACTCAACACACTCAAACGCACGCTTTGTCCAATCTCCATCTCTAACTCTAACTCTCTAAGTCTCTAACTCACTTCTGACTTCCCTACTGAACATTGAACAACAACAAGTCAAGTTAGTTAACAACTCACACAATCACACACTCACACTCACACGCACAACTACAAACAGTCAAACACAATTTCTCTCACTCCGTTTCCATTAAAACCAAAAGAAAGGGTTTGATGGCTTACCGTGATTTTTCGCGGGAAGCTGCTGCTGCTGCTGTGAGGCGCAACTAAGGCCGGCGAGACTGTGAGTGAGAGGCTAGAGGAGAGGCGATTGGGCGAGAGAGAGAGAGAGAGAGTTAAGGGTCCCAGGTCTTGAATAGGATGAATTTATAGTGAGGTAACTCAGGTAAGTGTCTGAAAACCTACACAAAACTGTGCCGTTTTGTGTTTTTTATTTTTTTTATTTTTATTTTTATAATAACCCAATACAACAACGTTTTACTAAAAAAAATTAAAATAGATACACACCTAAAAGATGTCGTTCCCTGATCTGAACTGAAAATATTTTTCTCTGTTTATATTGGTTCGGTTCGGCTCTACTCGGTGCGTGCTTTGCGTCTCCGATGTCCTCACCGCACCAGCATCGGAGCTCCATTCACGATCCGATCACCGGCATCGGCTTTGTCGGTCGGTGCCAATGGCGGTGCGGGAGGGTCGGTTCCGGTCGGTGTTGTCGGCTCTGGTGCTAGTTTGCACACCCCTAGCCAGAATGATGTTTTTTAATTTTTTGAATTTTTTTGATATTTTTTTTGCGAATTCTCTATTAAGGGCCGGGTAGGAACGAAATTCGGAACGAAATTTTTTTCTCTCTTTCTCGTCCTACCTCAGCTCAGTTTGGATAGAAATATTGTCGGAATGATGTTATTTAATTTTTTGAATTTTTTTGCTATTTTTTTTGGAATTTTCTCGCCTGGGTCAGGTAGGAACGGAATTCGGGACGAAATTTTTTTCCCTCTTTCTCCGCCTATCTCAACCCCGATTGGATAAAAATAATGTCGGAATAGTGTTTTTAATATTTTGAATTTTGCTATTGTTTTTCGAAATTTTCTATCTCAGGTCGAGTAGAACGGAATTCGAAAAGAAAATTTTCTTCTCTCTTTCTCGGCCTATCACAGCCCGGTTTGGATAGAAATATTACTAGAATGATGTTTTTAAATTTTTTGAATTTTTTTTTGCTATTTTTTTTGGAATTTTCTTGCCTGGGTCGGGTAGGAACGGAATTCGGGATGAAATTTTTTTTCACTCTTTCTCGTCCTATCTCAACCCTGTTTGGATAGAAATATTGCCAGAATGATGTTTTTCAAATTTTTGAATTTTTTTGATTTTTTTTTTGAATTTTCTAGCCCGGGTCGGGTAGGAACGGAATTTGGGATGAAAATTTTTTTCTCTCTTTCTCCGTCTATCTCAGCCCGGTTTGGATTGAAATAACGTTGGAATGGTGTTTTTTGATTTTTTTTGCTATTTTTTTTTTGTATTTCCTAATTCGGGTCGGGTAGGAATGGAATTCGGAACTAATATTTTTTTTCCTCTTTCATGGCATATCTCAGCCGGTTTGGATGGAAATACTGCCAGAATGATGTTTTTTAATTTTTTGATTTTTTTTTGCGAATTCTCTATTAAGGGTCGGGTAGGAGCGGAATTCGAAACGAAAATTATTTTCTCACTTTCTCGGTCTATCTCCGCACAGTTTGGATAGAAATAATGCTAGAATGATGTTTTTCAATTTTTTGATTTTTTTTCCTATTTTTTTGGGTATTTTCTAGCTTGGGGCAGGTAGGAACGGAATTCGGGACGAAAATTTTTCTCTTTCTTGGCCTATCTCAGCCCAGTTTGGATAGAAATATTGCTTGAATGAAGATTTTTAATTTTTGAATTTTTTTGCTTTTTTTTTTTTTGGAATTTTCTAGCCCGGGTCGGGTAGGAACGGAATTCAGGACGAAATTTTTTTTTCTTTCTCGGCCTATCTCTGCCCGGTTTGGATAGAAATATTGTTGGAATGATGTTTTTTAATTATTTTTAATTCTTTTGCTATTTTTTTGGAATTTTCTAGCTCGGGTTGTGTAGGAACGGAATTCGGGACGAAAATTTTTTTCTCTCTTTCTCTGCCTATCTTAGCCCGGTTTGGATTGAAATAATGTTGGAATGGTGTTTTTTATTTTATTTTTTGAATTTTTTTGCTATTTTTTTTTTTGGTATTTCCTAGCTTAGGTCGGGTAGGAATGGAATTTGGAACTAATATTTTTTTTCCTCTTTCATGGCCTATCTCAGCCCGGTTTGGATAGAAATAATGCCAGAATGATGTTTTTTAATTTTTTGATATATTTTTGCAAATTCTCTATTAAGGATCGGGTAGGAATGGAATTCGGAACGAAAATTGTTTTCTCACTTTCTCAGCCTATCTCAGCACGGTTTGGATAGAAATAATGCTAAAATGATGTTTTTTAATTTTTTGAATTTTTTTGCTATTTTTTTGGAAAATTTCTATCCCGGGTCGGGTAGGAACGAAATTCGAGAGGAATTTTTTTTTCACTTTCTTGGCCTGTCTCTGCACGGTTTGGATAGAAATATTGCAGGAATGTTGTTTTTAAATTTTTTGAATGTTTTTGCTATTTTTTTTGAAATTTTCTAGCCCAAGTCGAGTAGGAATGGAATTCGGGACGAAATTTTTTTTTCTCTCTTTCTCCACCTATCTCAGCCCCGATTGGATAGAAATAATGTCGGAATGGTGTTTTTTAATTTCCTGAATTTTTTTGCTATTTTTTTGGAAATTTTCTATACAAGGTCCCTACAATTGGCGCCGTCTGTGGGAAGGACTCGTGTGTTAGTAAGGTCAACAATCAAGCATGGTAGGATCAACCTTCATCAAGCAAGCTCTCATCAGCCCGAACCGGCTAGATCCTAACAAGAGGGTAACTTTCCTAACCCTGAGCGTAATCGAAATGAAGAGAATGGAAGGTTTCGAGAGGGAAGTGTGCACACCACTCAAACCAGCAAAAGCTATTCTCGTATGGGCAGTCACGTGCTCCAGAGACAAAATAACAACCAGGCCATGCAACCAGAGGAAGTTAGGAGTCATGTATCCCAAAGACAGAATGATAAGCAGGCCATGCAACGAGAGATAGACGATTTGAAGAGAAAGCTGCGCCATGCACAACGAAAGGGATCTCATTCTAGGCCTGACGTGCCCTCTGATGATGAAAGTGACGATGACTATAGGTAAAGATCGAGAACTCCTCCAAGCGAGACTTTCTCTCACGAAGAAGAGCACTACTAGAGGTGTGAATGTAAAAGCCCATCTCCTAGGGGCTTGGGAAACGATGCCATGAGCAGGGCACTAGATTAACTCTCCAAATCACTTTTCGCACGCCACATAGAAGGGGTTACACTCCCTCGATGATTCCAGCAGCCAACCTTCGCCATTTATAACGGCAAAACAGACCTCGTGGTGCGTGTGAGCTAGTTTAACCAAAGGATGGCTGTCCATTCTAAAAACGAGGCGCTGATGTGTAAGGTTTTCCTATCTAGCTTGGGACCAGTGGTGATGAGGTGATTTAATGGCTTAAAGACGAATTCCATAGATTCGTATTGGCAGCTAACCCAAGCTTTTGGCTCCCGTTTCGTACAAACAGCAGAGCTCCTCGGCCCTTAAGTGCTTTATTGTCTTTATCCATACATGATGGAGAAACTCTAAAGGCCTACTCAAATAGATATTGGGAGATGTATAATGAAATGGACGACAATTTTGACGATGTCGCCATCAGCACCTTCAAAAATAGTCTCCCAGCTGAGCACGGCTTGAGGAAGTCTCTGACTGGCAAGCCTGCCACCAGTGTGCGCCAACTGATGGATCAGATCGATAAGTATAAATGAGTAGAGGAGGACCAGCTGCAAGGTAAGGGAAAAGAGAAGGTTATCCCTCAGGAGATGAGGGATTTCAAGTCGGAGCGATGTAACAATAACCGCCCGAGGAGAGATTTCGTAGGGCAATCTGAAGTAGCCAATACACAGACTGTCAATACTGTATTCCGAGAACCAATACATTGGGTGTTGGAGAAAATCAAGAACGAGCCATACTTTAAGCAGCCGAACAAGATGGCGGGAGAGTCCACAAAGCACAATCAGAACTTTTATTGCCAATACCACTTGGACCACGGACATACCATGGAGAACTGCTGGAACTATCTGGACCAACTAGTCCGAGAAGGAAAGCTGAAACACCTTCTGCATCATCCCAGTGGTCATCAAGGCCAGACCTATTAGGAACCCCAGAAAGATACTGCCCTAAGGCCACCCATAGGGACGATCAATGTAATCTTGGCCGCGCTAGGAAGAACAGGCACATGTCATTCACGAGTGTTATCTGTGGCTCAGCGGCCTTCCAAGGAGTCCCAACCAGAGCCGAAGAGGGCCAGGATGAATTTTCACCTAATCTTGAGTTTTTCAGAAGAAGACAAGATCTGAACCACCCAACCCCATGACGATGCGCTGTTGATCACTCTCAAAATCAGGGACTATAATGTGAAAAGAGTGATGGTGGATGGTGGCAGTGGGGCCGAGGTTATGTACCTCGACCTCTACAAGGGGCTGAGGTTAAAACCGGAAAATTTGATGCCCTATAGCTCTCCTTTGATGAGCTTCGACGAGAAGCTTGTCATTCCAAAGGGCATGATTAGGCTACCCATCCAAACCGGCCTAGAGATAGTGGAGGTGAACTTTATCGTGGTAGACACCTACTCTCCCTATACAGCCATCGTCAATAGGCCCTAGCTCCATACCTTAGGGGCAGTTGCCTCCTCATTGCATCAGAAGGTGAAATTCCCATCAGGGGACCAGGTTCTCGAAATCCGTGGTTGCTAATCCACGGCAAGGCAACGTGTGGTGGCTGCCATCTCACATTGGCTCGATGCGGAGTCCTCGGCCTCTGCTGAAAAGAATTTATAACAATCAAGGGCCCTGGTGATGCCTCTTAATATAGCTACCAAGGAGGCGAAATGCGAAGATCTAGAGGAGGTGGTTATTGGTGGTGACCCGGAGAAGTTCTTTCGAGTAGGGGCTCAGTTGCCTCTTCGGGAGAAGGAGGAGTTGGTTGAGTTTCTCAAAAGAAATATTGACTTATTTGCATGGGATGCCTGCGATGCTCTCGGGATTAATCCAACCTTCATCTGTCACCATCTCAATGTCAACCCGTCCATTACTCCCAAGAAGCAGCCACCTTGTCGCCCATCAAGAGAGCACGTCGATGCGATTAGGGAGGAAGTGGCAAAGTTTAAGCGTGTAGGGGCTATCAAAGAGGTTTTTTACCCCGAATGGTTAGCCAACACCGTGGTGGTTAAGACGAAAAGTGGAAAATGGCGGGTTTGTGTAGATTTCACGGACCTAAAATGTCCAAAAGACCCATTCCCCATGCCTTGGATTGACCAGCTGGTGGATGCAACAGTAGGCCATCCTCAGATGAGCTTCTTAGATGCCTTTCAAGACTATCATCAAATATCACTAGCCTTAGAGGATCAGGAGAAAACAGCTTTCGTGACACCTACTGGGAACTACCACTACAAGGTAATGTCGTTCGGTCTAAAGAACGCAGGGTCCACTTATCAAAGGATGATGACAAGAATGTTCGAGTCGCAGTTGGGTAAGAGCATCGAAATCTATGTTGATGATTTGGTGGTGAAGAGTAAAGTGGTGTCCAAGCATTTAGGAGACCTCGGCAGCACCTTTAATGTCTTCAGGAAGAACAAGCTACACCTAAATGCTTCCAAATGCTCATTTGGCGTGAGATCAGGCAAATTTTTAGGTTACATGGTTACTCATAGGGGAATTGAGGTTAACCCTGACCAGATCAAGGCTATTAATGATTTAAAACCACCGCAAAATGCCAAGGAGGTCCAAAAGCTTATTGGAATGATCGCAGCCCTGAATCGATTCATTTCCAAGTTGGAGGATAGATGCAGACCGTTTTATCTCTTAATCAACAAGTGGAAAGGATTTGAGTGGTCCGAGGACTGTATTGTGGCCTTCCAGCAACTCAAGGAATACCTATCCTAGCCACCTATCATGTCTAGTCCTGAGGCCGATGAAGTCCTATATGCGCGTATATTGCTGTGGCCCTTAATGCTGTGAGCTTGGTGCTAATACGGGATGACAATGGCCTTCAAAAGACAGTCTATTATGTGAGCAAGTCGCTGCATGAAGCTGAGGTCAGATACTTACCCCTGGAGAAAGCCATACTGGCTGTGGACCATGCTACCCGAAAGCTTCCCCATTATTTCCAAGCCCACACAGTGGTTGTTCTAACCCAACTACCCTTGAAGTCCGTACTTCGGACTACTGATTACATTGGAAGGATTGCCATATGGAGCAAAATTCTGGGAGCTTTTGACATCAAGTACATGCCTCGGACCTCCATAAAGGGCCAGGTCCTAGCTGACTTGGTAGCCGAATTTGCTGAACCACCAATAAAAATAGTAGTAGAGGAGCGCAACATGGATGGAAAATCAGTTGGAGTAATCTCTACGCCAGGACCTCCATGTTGGAAGGTGTACGTTGATGGTGCAGCAAATCAAAGGAGGTCCGGAGTGGGGCTAGTCCTAATATCTCCTGATAAGACTACCATAGAGAAATCCCTGAGACTTGGGTTCTCGGCCACGAATAACGAAACCGAATATGAGGCCTTGTTACAAGGAATGGCCATGGTGCAGAAAATGGGAGGAAAAGCAATAGATATGTTCTCGGACTCGAGACTAGTAGTGGGCCAGGTAAAGGGAGAGTTGGAAGCTAGAGATGCGAGGATGCAAGAGTACCTAAGCCAAGTCAAATGCTTGCAATCAGACTTCGATCTTTTCAGCCTATCACATGTCTCCAGAAGTGGAAACACTTATGCAAATTCATTGGCCACGCTTGCTACCTCCTCGGCAGGGGGTTTACCTCGAGTTATTCTTGTCGAGCATCTGGATAGAGCAAATGAAGTTGCAAAAGGCATGGTCCATATCCATGAGGTTAGAATGGGTCCTAGCTGGATGGACCCTATAGTGAGGTTCCTCAAAGATGATATCCTGCCCGAGGAGAAGTCAGAGGCTGAAAAAATAAGAAGAAACGCCTATTGGTTCTGGTTGTTCGAGGACCACAAATTGTATAAGCGCTCCTATTCTAGGCCATATTTACTGTGTGTTCACCCTGAAGCATCAGAATTACTGCTTGAAGAGCTGTACGAAGGGATCTGTGGGAGTCACACAGGAGGAAGGTCTCTGTCGCACCGAGCCATTACCCAGGGATATTGGTGGCCGGGGATGCAGAAGGAAGCCCTAGAATATGTTAAGAAATGTGACCAGTGCCAAAGGTTTGCCCCTAATATTCATCAGCCAGGAGGGGTCCTCAACCCTTTGTCCAGTAAGTGGTCGTTCGCCCAGTGAGGCCTAGATATTGTAAGTCCTTTTCCCAAGGCAGCAGGAAATAAGAGATATCTGTTGATCGACACAGATTACTTCACCAAATGGGTCGAAGCCGAGCCATTGGTCAACATCAGAGATATGAATGTTAAGAAATTCATCTGGAGAAACATTGTTACATGATTCGGAGTCCCTCGTACCCTCATTTCCGATAATAGACTCCAATTTGACAGCAAGGCCTTCAGAAGATACTGTTGCGAACTGGGGATCACTAACAGGTACTCAACTCCAGCTTATCCTCAAGGAAATGGACAGGCCGCTGTCAACAAGGTCATAATCAATGGGCTTAAGAAGAGACTGGATGACGCCAAGGGAAGATGGGTAGAAGAGCTGTCACACGTCTTATGGACTTACCGAACTACACCACGGCGGTTAATAGGGGAGACACCTTTTGCCATGACCTATTGGGCTGAGGCTGTTATCCCTCTAGAGGCAAGCTTCCCAACGTTGAGGACGAGCTCCTTCACTCCAAGAAGTAATGATGAACTACTAGGGAAGAGCCTAGATCTGATCGATGAACGAAGAGAAAAGGCAGTGATCCAGTTGGCCTACTACCACCAGAAGCTCAAATAGGGATATGATGCCAATGTGAAGCTCAGACCACTAGCACCAGGGGACTTAGTGTTGAGGAAAGTTGTGGGTGCTGCCAAAAACCCATCTTGGGGAAAGTTGGAACCCAACTGGGAAGAACCATACCAAATTACTTCAGTAGCAGGAATAGGTACATACTACTTAGAAGACTTAGATGAGAAAACTGTACCTCGTCCATGGAATGTAAATAACCTGAGAAGGTATTATTATTAACAAAAGCATTTCTCTAATTCCAATTTTAAGTCCATTATGATTATATGTCTTGTATCTTGGCAACCATCTAAGTACTAGACAGAACCAAGGTCTTGTATGGTCCTTGGACTCAAACCTATGGGGAAACTAATTACTTCAAGAAAAATCTAAGTATTAGACAAAACCAAGGTCTTGCATGGTCCTCGGACTCAAACCTATGGGGAAACTAGTTACTTCAAGAAAAATCTAAGTACTAGACAGAAATAAGGTCTTGCATGGTCCTTGGACTCAAACATATAGGGAAACTAGATACTTCAAGAAAAATCTAAGTACTAGACAGAACCAAGGTTTTGCATGGTCCTCTGGGGAAACTAGTTACTTCAAGAAAAATCTAAGTACTAGACAGAACAAGGTCTTGCATAGTCCTCGGACTCAAACTTATGGGGAAACTAACTACTTCCATCAAGAGCTTAGGTGGCAGGTAAAACCCAAATGTTAGGCGGAT